>NC_132865.1:2633772-2638772 GCF_048164855.1 Canis lupus baileyi | reverse complement strand
GGAATCAAGTGCAGGGTTTGCTAAAGCGCACATGATGTTGCTTGGCCCGAGCTCCATGTCTCAGGTCTGGGGTGGTGCCTGAG
Organism: Canis lupus baileyi; assembly: GCF_048164855.1. Classification (NCBI taxonomy): domain Eukaryota; kingdom Metazoa; phylum Chordata; class Mammalia; order Carnivora; family Canidae; genus Canis; species Canis lupus. The sequence goes on along the minus strand of NC_132865.1, from coordinate 2,638,689 downwards.
AGTATACCTGTTTCTAACAAATTCCCAGGTGATGCTGAGCTGCTGGTCTGAGGACCACTCTGAAAACCACTGATTTAGATCTTTGTTTTTAATTGCTTTCTGCTCAGGTTCCTCCCTCTCTAATCAATCCTCACTGCACCAGAGGAGCTGTCTTTCATTCTTTTTTTTTTTTTTTAAGATTTATTTATTTTTTCATGATAGACAGAGAGAGAGAGAGAGAGAGAGAGAGAGAGAGGCAGAGACACAGGCGGAGGGAGAAGCAGGCTCCATGCAGGGAGCCCGACGTGGGACTCGATCCCGGGACTCCAGGAACACGCCGTGGGCCAAAGGCAGGCGCTAAACCACTGAGCCACCCAGGGATCCCCAGGAGCTGTCTTTCTAAAGCATAAATCTGATTATGATTAAATTATAGAAAACACCTTTCACAGTCATTGGTTAACAGATGCATGTAAGGGCGGGCCAAATTTGAAAATGCCATTCATATTAACAACAAAAATATTTTATTCTTATGGCTGAGCATAGAAAATAAGACCTTTCATAATTTAGCCCCAATCTCCAAGTACACCTTCCCTCCCCTTCGCCTACCCCCCATCCCTGCATCCTACACCGGCCAAAGCAGACTACTCACTGTTCCCTGCATATTCATATCAACTACCATCTCCTTCTATTTAAAATTTACCACCACATGCCCCTAACCACCCTGGGAATTATTAGAAATTGGGCTATCTTCACCTAGAATCTATGTTACGAGACTATTATAAAAGTGTCCCCAGACGAAAAATCTCCCTAAAATCCACATCAAAATGCTTTAGTAGAGCTACAAATTGGTATCTCTTCCAACTTCCACATTATGTACTTTTTCCAGGCAGCAGAGGTTCTTATTTGAAATAAGATTGCTCTACACATCAAAAAAGAAAAAAATCAAGTACATACTTTATTTAATCTCCAAAAGCTAGTGATGTAGATAAAAGCAGGCAGATTTAGGACCAGAGATTAAAGTTTATTAAAGTTGCACAGCTAATAGATGATAAAGCTGGTTCTCAAATCTAGGCTTTTTGGCGCTAAAGACCTCGAGCATTTAGCATCATGTCCTATCACAGATTTACTTGGTAGATTTTACTGTCTCAAATGAAAGTAAGATTTTATAGAAATCCAGTTCCAATTTCTAAAATAGAGGTTATCAAACTCTTCAGCCTAGAACCCTTTGGCTGCATTTTGCCCTGCACTTGTGTTTTGTTTGGCTCTGACAATGTTACTAATTGCCACATTTGAAAATTGTTTATATAATAATCTAGATTTTTGGCTCCTGTTTAAAAGAATCAGAAGCACATCTGCTAGCATGGCTATTAAAAATTTTTTAAAAAAACAAACAGAAAAGAACAGTTTGTGAAGATATGGAGAAATTAGAATCCTTGTTGATAGAAATGGAAAACTGTGCAGATACTATGGAAAACAGTATGGCGGTTCCTAAGAAAAAAATTTTTTTTCCTAAGAAAATTTAAAAGGGAATTACTTACCATATGACCCAGCAACCCTACTTATGTGCATAGACTCAAATGAATATTTGTACACTCATGTTCTTAGTAGCATTATTCATTAATCAAAAAGTGGAAACAAACTCAAGCATCCACTGATACATAAATGAACAAAAAAATGTGGCATACACATCTAATGATTATTATTCAGCCTCTAAAAAGAAGAAAATTTTCACATCCTACAAGATGGATGAAACTTAAAGGTATTATACTAAATGAAGTTAGCCAGTAACAAAAGATAAATACCACTTACATAATTATCAAGTCAAATTTCATAGAGACAGAAGGTAGAATGGTAGGTGCCAGGGGCTGGAGGAAGAGTAGACTGAGGAGTTGTTTAATGGTATTATAATTTCAGATTTGCAAGCTGCAGAAGTCCTGGATATTGGCTATAGAACAACATAAATGTACTTAACATGATTGAACTGTACACTAAGAACAAGTTAAGATGGTAAATTGTGTTTTGACCACAAATAATTTAAAGAGGGCAGCCCGGGTGACGCAGCGGTTTAGCATCGCCTTCAGCCCAGGGCCTGACCCTTGTTACCCAGGATCGAGTCCCACATCGGGCTCCCTGCATGGAGCCTGCTTCTCCTTCTGCCTGTGTCTCTGCCTCTCTGTGTGTCTCTCATTAATAAATAAATAAAATATTTAAAAAAACAAATAATTTAAAGAGAAAATTTATTTTTTTTAATTTTTTATTTATTTATGATAGTCACACAGAGAGAGAGAGAGAGGCAGAGACATAGGCAGAGGGAGAAGCAGGCTCCATGCACCAGGAGCCCGACGTGGGATTCGATCCCGGGTCTCCAGGATCGCGCCCTGGGCCAAAGGCAGGTGCCATACCACTGCACCACCCAGGGATCCCTAAAGAGAAAATTTAAAACATTTCTTTTCAAGAAGTCAGAAGAGGCATCAGCATTGGACCTATCAGTCTCCCAAGGTATCAATCAGCTGAAGCGAAGGACTAGTTTCCTTTAACTGCAGGCACTCTCCAGAGCCACCTGCTTCAATTCTCCCAATTGGTACTGAGGCCAAAATGCCAACTGACACTTCTCCAGTTTTCACTGTCTCTTATTCAGCTAGTTCTCGCATTTGTTACCTTCCAGGCCACTGCTAGTAATTGAGTTTGCATCCTTTTCTCTAGCATATGAATTTACGAGACCCTTATAAATCTAATTCCTAATCTGTCCTATGAATTTAAAAATAAAAATCACATAATTTTTTTCACCTTACCTAGTCTTTAAACAAAAACAATTCCAAAGAAGATGTTATTTATGGTCTAACATACAATTCTAATGTCAAGTCTTTCTTTTTTTATTTAGCTATTTTAAAAATAGTTATATTAAAAGTTTCAGTTTGAAGCGTACTGATTGGATTATTCAAAAACTTTTGTTTCATGTTTACACACTTACCTATTAACTTTACTTAAAAAATTGTTTATGTGAATGAGTGTTTCTTCCATTAGACTGTGATCCTTTGGAGGGCAGAAAATAGATCTTAGTCATCCTTATATTCCCCAGGCTGTCTGTCCTAAGGTGTATGGAACATGGTAGAAGCTCAAGAGACATACCTTCATTCCTACATTCTCAATCTGCAGGGTTTTTTAATTTTTTTATTTATTCATGAGAGACACAGAGAGAGAGAGAGAGAGGCAGGAGAGAGGCAGAGGGAGAAGCAGGCTCCATGCAGGGAGCCCGACGCGGGACTCGATTCCGAGTCTCCAGGATCAGGCTGTGGGCTGAAGGCGGCGCTAAACCGCTGAGCCACCTGGGCTGCCTTCAATCTGCAGGTTTTTTAATTTTTATACAAAGCAATAAAACTAAACTAATGGGCCTTGCTAATGTTTCACACAGAGATTACTACCAAAAAATTGTTTTTAAGAAGCATAGCGTATGTTTTTTAAGTAATCTCTACACTCAGTGTGGGGCTTGAGATCATGACCCCAAGATCAAGAATCACATGCTCTTCTGACTAAGCCAGCCAGATGCCCCTCTTTTTTCTTATTCTTACGAAAGAAATATGAACCATTCTATCAATGATTTAACTCATTAACTCAATAATTCCTTGTATTATATACTAAATAGAGTAAGTTTTATTCCCAAAGGCATTCTCCATTTTCATTAATTTCTAAATACCACCTAAAACTTTTCCTGAAATGTCTTATGTAGGACAAAGTAGTTTTGCAAGTAACACACATACCCATTCCACTAAAGTACATAAAAAATTGATTTTTAAAATATTTCTTTTTGAAGATATGTGGTCTTCCATACAGATCTAAACATATATGAAGCAACCATCCCCCAGTTATCTATCTGGCTCACTTCTGAAATGACAAAAATAGAGTGCTAAGCCTTTGGAATTTCACTTACATATGATAAATTAATTCTGATCTTTAATCTCATTCAACCTAAAAAAGTAGCTTCATACCTCTCCAAGATATAAAAAAGAGGTAAAGAATTAGGAGCTAGCCAACCTGATTTTAAATCTCGTTTTTATCACTTTTCAGTCAAGCTCCTCAGCTTTCTCCATCTAAAAATTATAATACCTTCTTTGCTAGATTGTTATAAAGACTGAGTGAAAAAAAAAAAAAAAGACTGAGTGATATATGCATGAAAAGGACAGTCAACATGTTGATTAAGACTCTTAATTACTCAGAACATTTTTAACTTGCCTGGTATTAATGTGCATTTGTTAATAACTTATTACCTTGGCTGGCCTGAATTATTAGGCATTAACCTAAGGCAAACAGAATACAAATCTGAGATTATATTCAACTTAAAGCTAAAAAACCAATCAAGTAATTACCTCTCTATATACAGCCATATGTTCTTATTATTTAAGAAATAGTCACTTAAAAAAAAAAAATAGTCACTTTATTTTTTAAAGAAATGCAGTTACTTTAAAAAACAACTATTTTTCCATGTACTTATGTCAGACATTAGGGACATACTTTGAATTCTATCTAATGAGAAATACATCTTCAGAGAGAATGAACTCATTAGGTTTCAGGATTGAAAGAGTTTTAGATGATCTTGCGTTTTCTGAGACCATTAGTTATGAAAAGATTTCCATTACCTTTTGCTTAAATCAGAATCTTTAGAGCTGGGCTTCTCTTTAAAGTATTTTCCAGGGGATCCCTGGGTGGCTCAACAGTTTAGCACCTGCCTTCGGCCCAGCACATGACCCTGGAGTCCCAGGATCGAGTCCCGCATCCGGCTCCCTGCGTGGAGCCTGCTTCTCCCTCTGCCTGTGTCTCTGCCTCTCTCCCTCTCTCTCTCTCTCATGAATAAATAAAATCTTTAAAAAAAAAAAAAGTAAAGTATTTTCCAAACAAACATACTTTCTACTCTTACAAATAATTTGGCAAAACAGTAATAAA
>NC_132865.1:2473772-2628772 GCF_048164855.1 Canis lupus baileyi | reverse complement strand
ATTTCAATTATTTCTTCATTCAGCTGCATTAATGTTACCAATATCTCTATTATTCTCCAGGGATATACTACAAAACTAGCTAAGAATGGTACTCATAACTTATTGATATGACTAACAATTATTTTAAATAATCCAGTTCACCTCTTGTTCAAACCTTCTAAACTCTCATAAAGTAGAAAAATGTAACAAATGTACTGGGTATATCCTGGCCAAAGTATTATCTTTAAAAAAAAATTTCAAACAATATTCATGATTAAAGTATTATGTCATCTTCCTTTTTTTCTGTATAGTTAGTGTCTATCTTAAAGTATATTACAATAAGTAAACTTCTATGACCACAATCAAGATCTTTGGTAGAATAGATTTTACCTTGAAGTTATAAAGGTCTCATGCTTGTGCTTCCCAAGTTTGAATCCTTTAGTAGTCTTAGTTCTCCCTGGAGATGATGGTTCTGACAAAAAGGAGCGTTCTAGTTCTGAATGCAAGTCAAAGTCACTACAGCATTTTTCAGAGAGCTCAATTAAGTCAACCTTCACCTGCAGTCATAAAAATGAAACAAAATGAAAAATACACCTTAAATGAAATTATTAATATAACAATTACAGAAATTCTTATTTCCTATAGATTATTTTTAACTCTCAGAATAAACAAATTATAGGTCGGCCTCCTCTCATTTTTTCTTTTTCTTTTTTTTTATAGATTTTAAGTAATCTTCACATCCAACATAGGGTTCAAACTCATAACCGCAAGATCAAGAGTTATATGCTCTATCGACTGAGCCAGTAAGGCACCCCTTTCACTCATCTTTTCAAAAAGCAACATCATTGGTATTTAAAGAAAAAAATCTTAGGAATTTAGCTGCATTTTGGGATAGGATGGGGTGGCATTCCTCCTCAAAGAAGGGCTATTAATTAGGGGGGGGCCACTGCTGTCTGACAAGGAACTCAGAATTTATCTATATAAATTAACAAAGTAGCATTTCCAGAATTCTTCCAAAACAACTGGAAATAATATACTTTGTAAGCCTTGTATAGTCATGGTATTTATTATAAAAGGATTCTGTGCCACAGTTCTCAAAGTTCTATGCATTAGTTCCAGAGAAATAAAAACTATGTTTATGTTAAGTTTTATTTAAATTTAGCAAACCTAAAAAAAGATTCCAAATTCTCTAAACCATGTAAGGTTACAATCTTCATTGCAAGATAGTTATATTTCAACACTAAAATTATTTTTAAAAAAACCTTCTAACAGAAATTTTAGATCTGTGATACTAAATATGGTAGCCACTAACCACATGTCCCTATTTAAATTAATTAAATCAAAAATAAAATTCTTTAGTTCCACTAGCAACATTTCATTACTCAACAGTCACATAAGATTGATGGTTACTGTACTGGACAGGGCAGATTATGAACATTTCTGTTACTGCATAAGGTTCTATTGGACAGAGAGCAGTCCTAAAAAATCATTGAACAGTTTACACGGAAGGAGAAATTAATTTTTGTTTCTAAAAAAGCTCTATATCCAATGTGGGATTCTAACTCACGACCGACCTCAAGAGTCACATGCTCTACTGACTAAACCAGCCAGCTACTCTAAGAGAAATTAACTCTTTAATGCAACTTAAATAAAATTTTATGTAATTATTTTTTAAAAAGGGAAAGGAGCCCTTATTAATATACTAAATACATCTTAAATGTGAAGTAAACAATTATTTTAGTCTCATTGCATGTGATAAATATTAACACTTTTTGGACCAGAGAATATCCAAATATATTTATTTTTTTGATCAAGGAAAAAAGAATATATGGTACAATAATATGTAACTGAAATCAGCCTCCCTAATATAGCTCTGAGAAGCATAAATCAGAGTGCTCTAAATTTTAAATGTTTAACTATACTCCCACACCTGTCCAGCATTATGTTTAAGAATGTGAATTCTCATTTATATCTATATTATTTTAACAAATACGTTCTTCACATTTCCCTCAAATTAAGAGCAGATTGCCCAAATACCATTCCCTTCCTTAAACCCCAAAACAGGAATGAACTGCAATTTTGTGGGATACTTTTCTCTATTCTATACCCTACAAATATAAGTGCCTCAGGGTATTTAGGCAAAAACATATTTTTTCCCTAAAAAAAATCTCATTCTCAAATATACAGATCACTAACTAGAAAGAAGCAAAACAAGTTAACATAAAAAAACTGAGTTTCCTGGATACCATTAAGTGGGCAACTGATATAAAAATAATGTAGGTACTAGTCCCCAAATGGGCTTTTAACTGCCATACAACATCTAACTTATTTTGGTGCTAACAATACACATACATACACACACACACACACACACACACACAAAATCAACAATAACTTTTTTCTAATATTTAGTAATAAAATTACTTATACCAAATCCAGATCTGTATCAATCTCTTCAGCCTGAAATGGAGTGAACCACATGGATTTCAACTGATCATCCATGACATCAGCTAGCACATATGCAGTCCTAGAACAAGAAAGGTATTTGGTAAAATGTAGAATTCCCACATCAAATATTTTACCTTATTTTCTAAGCAAAATCTACAGAAGATACAATTAAAAATAGTACACTGAAAACTATTAGTAAAATTAGTACTTAAAAGCAACGTTTATTATGTTGTACTAGTAAGTACAGAAACTGCCTGTATTTAATTTTTCTAAATTTAGAGAATAATTCCATAAACTGAATAGTCATTATGCTCCAAAAATACAGTGCTCCAAAGATCAAGAGGCATATAACTTCTAGATCAGGGATCAGTAATCTATGACCCCCATTCTGCAAGCCCGTGTATAGCCTATAAGCTAGAAGTGGTTTATTTTTTAAAGTTTTTTTAAAAAGCTATAAGAAACAAACAAAAAGCTACCGAAAAACATGCAACAGAGAGTGAACGCAGCTTGCAAAGCCTAGAATTTTTCTTATCTGGCCCTTTACAGTAAAACAGTTTGCTGGCCCTCTGTAGACCCCAGTCATTAAATACACAATACCTACTTAACCACAAAACATTGCTTGTTTTACCTATTGTTTTTTTTTTAATTTTTTTTTAATTTTTATTTATTTATGATAGTCACAGAGAGAGAGAGGCAGAGACACAGGCAGAGGGAAAAGCAGGCTCCATGCACCGGGAGCCTGATGTGGGATTCGATCCTGGGTCTCCAGGATCGCGCCCTGGGCCAAAGGCAGGCGCCAAACCGCTGCACCACCCAGGGATCCCTGTTTTACCTATTGTTAAACAGATTCTGGAGAGATTCTGGAGCTGAAAGTACTGGTTCTACATCCTGGTCACCGAGAGGTAAAGGATCACCAGATGATTCCAGCATCTGCTTAAGTCCAACTACATTGTCCAACAAAGAATCCAGATTGTCATCATCTTTTGAATGTTCCTAGATACAGACAGAAACAGAATTAAATGATGCAGGCAAAACTTGAACATTTATGTCCATGATCTGACTCCTTAATAGAAAGGGTTATATTTTTTTGATTACTAAGAAATTTGGAGCACCATCAAAAATGTATCAACTTAATATTAAACATACTTAAATAAAATCAACATCAAAAACATCTGTCATTTTATTTCTAAAGAATGGTAGCAGGAAGCACCCTGCATTCAAACAGATAATTCAAAAACTATTGCCTTCTTCTTTAATATTCATAATAGTATGGAGGACTTCACTCCAAATTATTAATTCAAAGACTATTCCAAACTTTGTAAGTACCCAATTGAGGGTTCACTATTTAAAAAGGTCACTATGAAAAACTTGTACTAGGCAAAAAAAGAAGAAACTTTATCTTGCGAATGAGCTGTTTTATCTTGTTTCTGGTTTTGTTTTTGTTTTGTTTGTTTTTTTTTTTACCAAAACAAGCTTCTCTAGTTCAAGGAACAAATTTTCTGGACTTTCTTCTTTGCTTTGTAGAAGCTGTTTTAACTCTGCAGCATTAATACTCATTGTCCGTGATGGATGAGCTCCCTCTACTTCCATGAGACCACTATCATCTCCACAACATCCCTGTAAATGTCACACACAAGTTAAATTTGAGAGCAGAGAAATTTGTAAAGATGCTTCCAAACTTATTTAGATATTTAAGCCATTTGCTGCAATCTCCCCCTCAATGTTTTGGTTATACATTAGTACAAATGGCTAGTTTTAAGAAAGACTTAGCACAAAGCTGAAATAGGTTTCTTTGAGTAAGACTCATATAAGTATGTAAACACACATATTCAATTTACTAGCAGCAAGATTTCTCAAAAAAAATATCCAAAACAAATACAATAAGCACTTGTAGGACATGTAACATACTGTTTGATACTCAATAAAATGCCTACTATAATAAAGAACTGATAGAACCTGAATTTATCTTTCTGGAGATAAGGCAAACAACTAAAGAAAACTACCATATTTAAGGCTCTGTTCTGTCATGAAAAAAGTGAATATTTCCTGCTTTAAAAAGTAAATCATATAATAAAATGATTTGGGGCATGATAATAATTTAATACTAGAAAATTCAACCAGCAAACCAAATCTTGGTTCATGAAAACAATCTGTCCACATTGTCACATGTGATAGAACACTTGAGTAGTTCCAAATCTTTAGAACACAATCCTATTTTATTATTTTTATTTAGGTATAATTAACATACAGCATTGAGAACTAATCACCACAGTAAGTCTAGTTACCATCTGTCACCATACAAAGTTAATACAATATTATTGACTACATTCCTCATGTATTACTCATTTTATTTTCTTAAAGTTCATTTATTTTTTTTAGTAATCTCTACACGTGGAACTTCAACTCAGGATCCCAAGATTAAGCACTGCATGCTCTTCCAACTGAGCCAGTCAGGCGCCCCACCTTAAATGGCTCAAAGTGAATATGGTCTCATAGAGGAGCCTATAAACCCAATCTAGATGCAGGATTTAGTACTTTTTTAAAAAAGATTTTATTTATTTATTCATGAGAGACACCAAGAGAGAGGCAGAGACACAGGCAGAGGAAGAAGCAGGCTCCCTGTGAGGAGCCCGATGTGGGATTCAATCCTGGGACCCCAGGATCACGCCCTAAGCCAAGGCAGATGCTTAACCACTGAGTCACCCAGGCATCCCCAGGATTTAGTATTTTTAAATAGGCATTAACAATAAAAATTTTCTTTGGGGATCCTTTGTCCTATAACTGGACACATTTCAATGAAAATTAAATGAAAATTATTCTAAATAAATTCCCACTCACACGAACACTTGTGCCTGAAGCACACTTGTTTTTTTGTTTAAAGATTTTATTTATTTATTCATGAGAGACACAGAGAGAGAGAGAGAGAGAGGCAGAGACACAGGCAGAGGGAGAAGCAGGCTCCCTGTGGAGAACCTGATGCAGGACTCGATCCCAGGACCCCAGGGTCACACCTTCCCTGAGCCGAAGGCACTTGCTCAACCACTGAGCCACCCAGGTGTCCCCTGAAGCACACTGGTACCTTTCATAAAACACAAGACTGAGGAAGTCACTTATTGTTGTATTAAGGAAGAGGGTATATAGTTTTAGTGAGAATCAATAAAACATTATCTGTAAGAGTTTTACTTGCTTTGCTTGGAGGTAAGGGGGAGATTGACAATGATCTAGCTTATGTTTAAGTTTTTAAAAATTAAGGTAAATGATGTAAAAATAATCAGAGTACACTGACAGAAACAGACTATACAAGGTTCTCTTTAAAGGAACTGTCCCCTAAATATTAGTAAACTGGATACATTAATGGACTAAATACATTTTATTGAAGTATATTAACCAGATTACAAATTATCAGGGCATTTGCTTCTTTCCTTACTCTGTTATTCATATCACTTTCACCAAGAGTTAGAAAGTTTAGTGTAACCGAATCAGAAAATATTATAATTATCATTTTTAAAAGTCAGAGAAAACAGAGTAAGATAATCAGTTAAAAGAAAAGGGGAGAGAGGATCCCTGGGTGGCTCAGCGGTTTAGTGCCTGCCTTCGGCCCAGGGCATGATCCTAGAATCCCGGGATCGAGTCCCACATCGGGCTCCCTGCATGGAGCCTCTTCTCCCTCTGCCTGTGTCTCTGCCTCTCTCTCTCCCTCTCTCTGTGTCTCTCATGAATAAATAAATTTAGAACAATCTTAAAAAAAAAAAAAAAAAAAAAGAAGAGAAAAGGAGAGAATTTATGTCTATCCAAAAACCTGCATAGATGTTTTATAGTAGCTTTATTCATAATCACCCAAACTTGGAAACTACTAGGATGCCCTTCACTAGGTGAATGGATAAACGTGTATAGACACACAATGGAATATTATTTAGTGCTGAAAAGAAAAGAGTTATCAAACCATGAAAAAATATAGAAGACTTGCTACATATTGTCTGATTCCAATTACCTAACATTCTGGAAAAGGTAAAACAATGGAGGGGTAAAAAGATCAGTGGTTGCTGGAGGTTAAGAAGGAAACGATGAATAAGTGGAGCACATAAAATTTAAGGCAGTAAAATTATTCTGCGTGACACTACAATCGTAGATACACATCATTATGCATTTGTCAAAACCCACAGAATGTTAATACCAGTGAACCCTAATATAAACTATGGATTTTGATATGGAATAGGAGAATAATGTCCACGTAAGTCCATCAATTGTAACAAATATATTACTGTAATGCAGTAGATTGGTAGGTTGATAATAATGGATATTTGGGGATAGTAGGAGATAGTAGGGGAAACTGTGCAACTGTAGGGAGCATGTGCATCGGGGAGATGGGAGGAACAAGAAGTACATGGAAACTTTCTGTACCTTCCACTCAATTTTGCTGTGAACCTAAAACTGGTCTAAAAAACCTAAAACAGGGATCCCTGGGTAGCTCAGTGGTTGAGCATCTGCCTTTGGCTCAGGTCATGATCCCAGGGTCCTGGGATTCAAGTCCCACATCAGGCTCCCCACAGAGAGCCTGCTTCTCCCTTTGCCTATGTCCCTGCCTCTCTCTCTCTGTGTCTCATGAATAATTAAAATCTTTTAAAAAATAAATAAACAAATAATCTAAAACAAAGAAAGATTTTAAAAACTATGAATTAAAATATTCAGAACAATGCAAATTTTTCGTCTCCCCATAAATCTTTTTCATTATTATGAGCAGAAATAGTTTTGAACAAAATAAAATGCATTTTACATTTTAATCCACTTACTCTATTTATTTATTTTTTAATCCACTTACTTTATACTAAAAGTCATCTTATAAAAATCTAGGGTCAAATTTAGCACCATTTAGCACATTTTAATCCACTTACTCTATTTATTTATTTTTTAATCCACTTACTTTATACTAAAAGTCATCTTATAAAAATCTAGGGTCAAATTTAGCACCATCTGTATACACATTACTTTTAGAAATAGTAATAAAGGGATGCCTGGATGGCTCAGCGGTTGAGCTCTGCTTTCATCTTAGGGCGCGATCCTGGAGTTCAGGGATTGAGTCCCACACCAGGCTCGCTGAGGGGAGCCTACTTCTCTCTCTGCCCCTCTCTCTCTCTGTGTGTATCTCTAATGAATAAATAAATAAAATTTTAAAAATAAAAAAGAAATAGTAATAAAGAATTTTTAAGGGATGCCTGCGTGTCTTAAGCGTGTTAAGGGTGTCTTAAGTGTCTTAAGGGTGTCTTAAGTTGGTTTAGCGTCTGCCTTCGGCTCAGGTCATGATCTCAGAGTCCTAGGATCAAGCCCCATGTTGGGCTCCTTGCTCATGGTGAGTCTGCTTCTCCCTCTCTTCCCCACTCATGCTCTCTCTCGCTTTCTCTGAATAGATTTATATTAAGTAAAGCAATTTAGTATCAAAAACACTTTACACAAAGAAAAACCCAGGTGGAGATGGTTTCACTGGTGATTTTCTATCAAATGTTTAAAAAATGAATACAGGGATCCCTGGGTGGCGCAGCGGTTTAGCGCCTGCCTTTGGACCAGGGCGCGATCCTGGAGACCCGGGATCGAATCCCACGTCAGGCTCCCGGCATGGAGCCTGCTTCTCCCTCTGCCTATGTCTCTGCCTCTCTCTCTCTCTCTCTCTGTGTGACTATCATAAATAAATAAAAAATTTAAAAAAAATGAATACAATCCTTCATAAATGCTTCCAAAAAATAAAACCAGAAAGAACACTTATCGGTTCACTCTATGAGACCAAAGATACCACAAGAAAGCAAGCTACAGACCAATATCCCTATAAATAGAGACCTAAAACTCCTCAATAAAACAAACTGAATCTAGCAATATATAAAAAGGATTGTACATCAAAAAAAAGAGAAAAGGATCATATATCATGACCAAGTGAGATTTATCCCAGGAATACAAGGTCAGTTCTACACATAAAAGTCAATCAATACAATATACTACATCAATAGAGTATGGAGAAAAATAACATAATCATCTCAAAAGACAAAGAAATAGCATTTAACAAAACCTAACACCCCTTCATGATAAAAACACATAACAAACTAGGAAGAGAAGTATTTCTTCCATAGATACAGGATATCTATGAGTAACCATAGCTAACACTGTATGTCATTTTACAAGATTGAAAGTTTTCTCCCTATGATCAGGAACAAGACAAAAATGTCAATTCTCACTACTTTTTATTCAACATGTACTGAAGGTTCTTGCAGGGGTGGAAGGAAGGAAGGGAGGGAGGGTAGGAGGGAAGAAATGTATCCAAATTGAAAGTAAAGCTAAACTATCTTATTTGTAGATGACATAATCTTACATGCAGAAATCACAAAAAAAAACTATTAGAACTAACAAACAAGTTCAGCAAAGTTATAGAATACAGTATCAATATACAAAAATCAACTATATTTTTCTAAATACTAGCAAAGAACAATTCAAAAATGGAAATTAAGAAACAATTCCATTTATAATGGCATTAACAAAATTCCCAATTCAGCATAAACAAAAGGCGTAAGAGATTTGTATACTGAAAACTACAAAACACGAAGGAAAGGAATTGAAGACAACCTAAATAAATGGAAAGCCATGCCACGTCCATGGATATGAAGACTTAATAGTATTAAGACAGTAATACTTCCAAAATTGATCTATAGATTCAACACAATCCCTATCAAAATCTCAGCAATCTTTTTGTAGAAACTGATATAGAGACAGAAAAGTAGATTAGTGGTTGCCATGAGCTAGAAACAAGAGGCAGTGGGGAGATTCCCTTATGGGCACAGAGCTTCTTTTTGGGATTCTGAAAGCATTCTAAAATTAGATAGTAGGGCAGCCCTGGTGGCGCAGCGGTTTGGCGCTGCCTGCAGCCTGGGGTGTGATCCTGGAGACCCACCATCAAGTCCCACATCAGGCTCCCTGCATGGAGCCTGCTTCTCCCTCTCCCTGTGTCTCTGCCTCTCTCTCTGTTTGTCTATGAATAAATAAAAAAAAAATCTTAAAAAAAATAAAATAAAATAAAGACAGTGTGAAAGGTATTTGGGAACACACGCACACACCACTGTTAAAATAAATAAATAAATAAATAAATAGATAGATAGATAGATAGATAGATAGATAGATAGAAAAATAAATTAGATAGTGGTGATGGCTGCACAATTCTATGAATATACTAAAAACCACTGAATTGTCCGTTTAAAGGGGTGAATTTTATGAGATGTAGGATCAATTTTAAATAAAATGTTATAAAAAAAAGCAGCAGCAAGAAGAAAATCTATAATAATAGTGGTAAAATAAAAAAGAATGAAATAAAAGAAAGGTTTTATAAATAAAATTGACAGGAATGACAGCTGGTAAAGAGGATGAAGAAAAGGGGGAAATTTGACTATTATTTGATGACTTCTATCTTGAAGGTCAAGTAAGATGATATAAAAGTAGGGCAAATAAAAGATAACTCAGATATATGAGGGAAGATCATGAATTTGGGTTTGGATATTCAGAGATTCTCTCAAGTAGCCAAGGGCATGGAGACGAGAGAGAAAGAGAGGAGAGGAAAGGACAGGAGAGGTTTAAAAAGGAGCCAGGTCTGACATTAGAAGGTACAAGACCTAGAAATGAAGTGATGCAGGGGGGCACTCTCTCCTTATTAAGGAAGGAAACAACAGGTTAAAGAACAGGGATAGAATCAAAGGGAGAGTGAAAGGATTTAAAACCAAACAAGATGGCCTTGATCTTCTCAGTGAAAGAGGTAAGAAAAGGAAATGCAATGGTAAGGGATATAAAAGCATTAATTAGCAATCCTGAGGGCCCAGCAGCTCCTGGATAACAAGAATGAACAGTGGTTAGTGATTTTTGGATTAGGAACTGTTTAGTTGATGATGTGTGTAAGAAAATCTGTCAAATGGATTTATTAACAACATACCACTTAGGATTTGTAAAACTAGTAAGTTGTCTTCCATTAAGTAAAAACTCTACAATTTCTTTATGGTAGTTACAATCCTACCATTAAATATGCTCTTTATCTTTCAGAATCAAAGCATCTGGTGAACTTAATGACTTTAATTTATATCTGACACAAAACAAACACAAATTTGCTGATAAAATCGGCACAAAAAAATAACTACAAATACAACAGGTAGCCAACATGTGCTTAACGGTGAGACTCAAAATCTCATGACCTCAAGATCAAGAGTTGCATGTTCTACCAACTGAGCTGGCCGAGCACCCCTTACTGAAATAAATATTCTTTTTTTTTTTTAATTTTTTTTATTTATGATAGTCACAGAGAGAGAAAGAGAGAGAGGCAGAGACATAGGCAGAGGGAGAAGCAGGATCCATGCACTGGGAGCCCGATGTGGGATTCGATCCTGGGTCTCCAGGATCGCGCCCTGGGCCAAAGGCAGGCGCCAAACCAATGCGCCACCCAGGGATCCCTGAAATAAATATTCTTAATATAAGTTATATGCATAAAAGAAATATACTAAACAGTAAATTTAATTTTTTTCTTATGAAATCATCCCATATTATATTTGCTTTAGCAAAAGTGTACTAAACAACTCTTCCCAAACAGGAATCTTAAATGTAAACTGAATTTCTTAAACCAGTGTTGACAGAATAGAGACCTACAGGATGTTAATAGCTATACGTACTTGTGCACACACAAGTATACACACATTATACACACACACGCAAGTATTTTGCAGGCAATACATTTGGAAAAAGCTAGATTCAATTGCAGTAAAGCAACTTTCTATTTACTTAGGAACTTTTGGAGCTTATACTATACTAATGTGCACAGTTCAGTTCTATCAGGAGAGACTTTTCCAAACTTATCTGACCACAAACACTCTTTGAAGGCAAGTCTAATAAATATTAAAGGTTTTGGGAATTATGTCCACAACATATATCATGATTTTGGAAAATACTAATGAGAGAAATTCTTAAATAGAATTTAATAATACAATTTTAGAACTGGGGAAATAATCTTTAATTTGTATCTATGATAGACCCAAAATACCTTAAAATAAACTTTACAACCACCCCAAAATCAACATCCAAAACACAGTCAGTAAATGCTCAATTAAATGAAAGTAGGCAAATACTTGATTAAGAGACTGATAAATTAAAAAAAAGAAAAGAAAGACTGATAAATGAAGGCACTAGAAGTGCCTGGATGGCTCAGTGGATTAAGCAGCCAACTCTTGATTTCAGCTCAGGTCATGATCTCAGGGTCCTAGGATCGAGCCAGTGTCTGGTTCCATGCTCAGAGGGAAGTCGGCTTGAGGACTGAATCCCTCTCTCCCTCTCCTCTTGCCCCTTCCCCAACTAATGTGTGCGCTCTCGCTCTCTCAAAATAAATCTTAAAAAAAAAAAAAAAAAATGAAGACACCATGGGTAGTGTTTTCTCTATTTAAGCTGCCAAGTCATGGAGTATTCACAAATTAATGATGCTTAATAAATTTAAAAAGAGTTCAATAACTTCTGCTCTTAAACATCTTTTTTATAAATCAAAACTTGCATTTATAGTGAGATATGGGCACAGAAAAAAAACATTAAGTTCAAATTTCCAAAAAATATTCTAAGATATTTTTGAATGCAATTGCTTTTTTAAACTTATGACAGAAGTTCGTAAATTTAAAAAATACCAAACACATACATATACATATGTTAACTTACCATTGTGTCAGAGTTAAGAATTTGTCTCATAAATTCCAAAAATGAAGATGCAAGTTCACCTGTGTCCTTACTAAATGTGCTGACCACTCGTTTCAGTAAACTATGCAGAGCATTACTATTTTTCCTTAAAGAACTGTAAATAAATAGAGAGGACATGTCTTAAAATTTAAACGTATAAAAGTATAAGAAATAAACCATCTCCAGTTCAGACAGAACAAAATTCAGTCCACCATTTAAAAAATGTTTTGGTGTGACTATATACATACACCACTTAACAAGGCAGTATCTACAGGTACCTCCTTTTAAAAATAAACTTCAAGCTCTTAAAGAAAATAATACCCCCACAAAAGGAAAATACTTCCTCCATATAATAAAGATATAAAACTTAGCAAAAGAAACTTTGAGGCTCCCTATTTTTATACTTTTTATAGCCCGAGGATTTCTCTAATATAAGGAGGTTAGGGTGGTCTCAGAAGCTTGACCAGAAAGATTTACATAATAACTACAAAAAATGACTGACTTTATGGCACTATAATCTGATAGAAAGAAATGCAGGGTATAGACTGGGGATCTACAAACTTTTTCTGTAAAGGATCTGATAGTACATATTTTACGCTTTGCAGGCTATACAATAATGCGGTCTGTCTTCTATACACAACAGCAGCAGTCTCAATCATAGCTACTCAAATGCTTGTGTAGTGGAAAGCAGCCATAAACAATACATAAATGCTGACTATGTTCCAATAAAACTGTATTTACAAATACTGGTGGTGCGCTAAATTTGGCTAAATTTGGTCATGGTTTGCCAATCTGTTACAAGGGTTGGCAAATGATATGCTTAAATCTTCAAGCATAACAATCAATCATGATAATTTACAGTCTAGATAAAATTATTATATACATTTACAGCTCTTTGGGTTGTTTTTGTTTTTTTAAGATTTTATTTATTTATTTATTCATGAGAGACACACAGAGAGAGAAAGGCAGAGACACCGGCAGCGGGAGAAGCAGGCTCCATGCTGGGAGCCCAATGTGGGACTCAATCCCGGGACCCCAGGATCATGCCCTGAGCCGAAGGCAGATGCTCAACCACTGAGCCACCCAGGAGTCCCTACACAGCTCTTTGTTGATCAAAAGAAAATTTCAAGGGCAAAGTATTCTAATATTCCATAGCATCCTTTAAGTTATAATAATTCATAACTAGTCAGAATGAAAGTAAGATTATATTAACACTAAACATGCAGCATTTTTATTTGAAAAATGTGGTTGATATGCCATCATAGAAGACCTTGGTAGAGCAATACAGAAGAGAGAAAGATAAAGACTCTTGAGAACTATATTAAGTAATGAAATGGGTAAGGCACAACAAACAGGAATGAGATTAAATACAAAGACAAGGGGATCCCTGGGTGGCTCAGCGGTTTAGCGCCTGCCTTTGGCCCAGGGCACGATCTTGGAGTCCCGGGATCGAGTCCCACGTCAGGCTCCTGGCATTGAGCCTGCTTCTCCCTCCTCCCGTGTCTCTGCCTCTCTCTCTCTCTCTCATAATAAATAAATCTTAAATACAAGACAATACGATTAATGAAAAAAGCATGGATTTAAAATTAAATTTAAACTGACACCAATTACTAGCGTCTACATATAACCTTAAGCAAATAAGCCTTATTCCTTCCTACATATAACCTTAAGCAAATTCCCTTATTCCCATCAAAAACTGGAGCCCGCTACATACCCATTAGAATGTTTAAAAATTTTTAAACTAATAATACCAAAATCTGGTATTTTTGTTGCTCAACTTGTAAAGAAATTGTCTATATAAAAAGCCCATTGGAATTTTAGGGTGATGGAACTGCTCTGTATGCAGCTGTGGTGATAAACACATGACTGTATGCACTTGTCAAAATCCACAGAACTCTACAACATGAAACATGAATGAGATTACAAAGGAAGGGAGAAAACTAGAATCAACATCTGATACTGGACTGGAGTCAAAATGTCAGTATGGACTCATTTTAAAAAATACATACATACAAATAAACACTTTCAAAAACAAATGTAGATGTATGTATGCACGAGTTGGACACATGCATATATTTCCTAGCTCTATCCAATGAGAAGAACCAAATTCAGTGACACAAGCTGAACAATAAAATAACAATAGTATTAGATTATCATACAAAGAAAAAATTAATGTCCATAAATGCATAGTGATATAAATCTGCAAGTAAGTAAATAAATGAGAGAAAAGTGATAATTCTTCCTTACAGAGGGATAATTAATAAATTAAAAAGAAATGAGAAGGAGGAAATTTGCATTAGGACATAGGGCACCACAGTAAAAACTATTACATGCCAACATTCACTGATGAATACTAAAATTAGTGGACAAAAGTTTTGAGCAGAAATAAGATATTTACATAGTCTCAAAGTATATTCTCCAAAATATTTACTAATTATAAATTTTAATTTTAAAAATTATTAAGTTACCAGTGCAGAACCCTGACAGACAGCACCCAGCAAGTGATCATGTTGAATATCACCAAAAAACTACAGAGTGGTTGGCGATAACATTTACTGGGATGAACGAGACAGAAACATGCTTGATGCAAGAATATCAATGGCTCTGCCTTAGATCTATTCAGTTTGAATTGTCCACTAGACAGCCAAGCAGAGATGTCAAATAGATCAATAGGTTATTTAGAGCTTAGCACAAAAATTAGAGCTAACAGGGAAAAGGGGAATAGATTAAGACAATTTAGGAAAAAATTACTGACAGGAAAAAGACCAGAAAAATGAATCCAGCAAAGCCAAAAACATTACATATGATGTGATGGCAAATGTATGCAAAGGGTATTGTAAGAGCTAGGAATGGAGCAATCAAGGAAAGTTTTTGACTTTCTTGGAGGTGAAGAATATGAGTTTTATTTTTTATTTTTTAAAGATTTAATTATTTATTTGACAGAGAGAAAGAGCATGAGCCGGGGGAGAGGGAGAACCGGGTTCCCTGCGGAGCAGGGAGCCCAACGTAGGGCACCATCCCAGGACCCTGGGATCATGACCTGAGCCAAAGGCAGACGCCTAACTGACTGAGCCACTCAGGCATCCCCAAGATGAGTTTTAAAGGATATAGAGCAGGGCGCCTGGGTGGCTCAGTCGGTTAAGTGGCTACCTTTGGCTCAGGTCATGGTCCTGGAGTCCTGGGATCAAGTCCCATGTTGGGCTTCCTGCTGAGTGGGGAGTCTACTTCTCCCTCTCCCTCTGCCCCTCTCTGCTTGTGTTCTCTCTCTCTCTCAAATAAATATTTTTTTAAAAAAGTAAAAAATAAAGGACATAGAGTAAATTTCTAGGCAATAGGAAAAAGGACATTTCAGAAGTAAAATGTAAAGACTACAGTGAGAAACTGGGGATGGGGCATGAGGAGAAAGAAAACTTGGGATTTTCAGCAGGTGCTACCTATTAAAAGAGAATATAAATAAGACAGGTTTATCGGAAGATGGGAGTAATAAATAAAATAAAATAAAGTAAAATAAAATAAAATAAAATAATAAAATAAAATAAAATAAATAAAATAAAATAAAATATAAAATAAAATATAAAATAAAATATAAAATAAAATAAAATATAAAATAAAATAATAAAATAAAATAATAAAACAAGGAAGGAAGGAAGGAAGGAAGGAAGGAAGGAAGGAAGGAAGGAAGGAAGAAAGGGAGGGAAGCTAGGCATCAGCACCAAATCAGTATTTGGAACATAAGTTTTCAACCAATGTTTTAAGAATTAATGAGAGTCACAAATATATGTTTCCTCTTCCTTTATATCTCATAATCCTACATACTTCTACAAATTCCCAAGGAAATCTACATAATACCCAACTACCTTCCTAGGGAAGAAAAATTTGAGAGCATGGACAGATTGAAGCAGAAATTATACTTGAGGTGTACATCATCTAAGCCATTTCTCTACAGAATAAATAACAGAGAATCAGTACTTTTAGCTTGAAAGTCCATAATATCACACCACCATCACTTTGAAGGACTATAGGTAAATATATCAACAAAGCAAACATAATGTGAATTAACATCCCTGGAACAGTAAGATTCCCTTCTAAATACTATAAAATGCTCACATTAATTTGCCTATTTAGTTTATAATTTTAATCCTAAAGATTTTATTACTAGCACACTTCACTTCATTGCTAACAAATCTTTTCCATAAATATAAATTTCTCCACATGAAAGAAATTGTATCTTCAACCTTCTATAATTAGCCATGAATTAATCCATTTGGGAAGGGGTATTAGAGTATAAAATTAAGTCCAGGAATATATAAAATTAAATACAGCATTACCTTTTTAAATGAAATAATCCATAATCATGCTCTGCAAGAAACATCATTGTTCTGACACAAGTTAGTAAACAGTTGTAACTGCTCTCAGAGTTAGCTAGCATAGCCAGTAAACAGTCACAGATTGAGGCCATCAGTTCCTTGTTTGGTAGAGAATTGGAGAGCTGCTCCAGTTCAGAAATAGAACCTTCAGAAGCATTCGGTAAAATAAGAGCAATGTCCTGTGAGGGACAAGAGAAGTAGGGAGAAATTTTTAATTATTATCACCATCAATTAAATATTATATTAGAAATACACAGCATTTAATAAGTAATTATTTCATCAAAATATCACCTTCCTATCCTAAATATAAATTCAAACACATTAAGAACCTTTTGCTCTTCTATAAAATATTTTCTATAAAGATATACACTTAAAGTCAAATATTTTACTTTATAATACTTTTACTTTAAAAGAACATCTCATTCATTATTTATTTGGCTATATGCTCAAAGTGGGCTTGAACTCATAACACCAAGATCAAGAGTTGCATGTTCTACTGACTGAGCCAGCCAGATGCCCCTAAAAATTTTTCTCTGCATCACACTAAGTATGGTTTCTATCTTCAAATGGTTAAGTGAACTACTTTTGGTACTAAAATATTTTAAGTCATCGTATTATTGATTCATTTGAATATTTTTTAATTTATAAAGCAATCATTCAAAAACAATAAATCATTCAGTGAAATAAAATTTTTCTAAAAGATTTTATTTATTTACTTGAAAGAGAGAGAGAGCAAGCTCACGTGCAAGCAGTTAGGAGAAAGGGCAGAGGGAGAGGAAGAGGGAAAGAATCCCAAGTAGACTCCCTACTGATCCCAGAGCTGGATGAGGGCAGGGCTCGATCTCATGACCCTGAGATCATGACCTGAGCCAAAACCGAGAGCTGGATGTTAAATCCACTGAACTATCCAGGCGGCTCTTAGTGACATAAATTTTAAAAAACATACCCATATCGGAATTTAAAACATCACAAAAAGAAACATGGAGCAAACAAACACTTAAGCACAGTCTTCCAACTAAGTATTTTCCTCTAGTTTTTATATACTTTTAAAATTCAAGTTTTTCAGGAAGCCTGAGTCGCTCAGCAGTTGGGCACCTGCCTTCGGTTCAGGTCATGATCCTGGGATCCGGGATCGAGTCCCACATCAGGCTCCCAGTGAGGTGCCTGCTTCTCCCTCTGCCTATGTCTCTGCCTCTCTCTCTCTCTCTCTGTGTCTCTCATGAATAAATAAATATTTAAAAATAAATAAAATAGGGGATCCCTGGGTGACTCAGCAGTTTAGCACCTGCCTTTGGGCCAGGGCGCAATCCTGAAGTCCCGGGATTGAGTCCCACATTGGGCTCCCTGCATGGAGCCTGCTTCTCCCTCTGCCTGTGTCTCTGCCTCTCTCTCTGTGTCTCTCATGAATAAATAAATAAAATCTTAATAAAAAATAAAAATAAATAAAATAAAACAAAGTTCCAGTTTTTCAATGCTTAGGCAAGTTTAACCAACAATAAAAATTCCCAGCACTCTTTTTATTCAAGTAAATAAAGTAGATTTTACAGAAACATTTTTGGGTACATCTCATCGCCTTTAATCACTTCAACATACTGCAAACTAGGATTCAACACAGGTTAAAACTATGAAACAAAATGGGACGCCTGGGTGACTCAGCTAAGCAACTGCCTTTAGCTCAGGTCATGATTCTGGGGTCCTGGTATTGAGCCCTGCATCAGGAGCAGCGAGCCTGCTTCTCCCTCTCGCTCTGCCTGTCACTCCCCTTGCTTGTGCTCTAACAAATGGATAGAACCTTAAAAAAAAAAAAAAACAAAAAAAAAACTATAAAACAAAGCTTAAATCAGAAGGAAAATATAGGGATCCCTGGGTGGCGCAGCGGGTTAGCGCCTGCCTTTGGCCCAGGGCGCGATCCTGGAGACCCGGGATCGAATCCCACATCGGGCTCTCGGTGCATGGAGCCTGCTTCTCCCTCTGCCTGTGTCTCTGCCTCTCTCTCTCTCTGTGACTATCATAAATAAAATAAAATAAAATAAAATAAAATAAAAAGATTAAAAAAAAAAAAGAAGAAGGAAAATATAGAAGATGAGGTCAAGAATGAGGTTTATGTGAACAGGGAAGCTAGGGTCCTGTAGTCAGAGTAGCCATACAACCTGATATGAATTATACAACAAACACCAAATGGACATTTTAAGGTATAAGGACTTAATATCCTACTAGGTCCCAAACTATTTTCAACCAGATCCTCTTTTTGTGAAAACAAGTCACACCAAAAATGCCCCTTCTTGACTTAAGGGTTTAATGTAACCAAGGTGGATCTTTGTCAATTGAAAAAAACATAATCTTCCAACATGGGATCCTATTAAAAGTGTTCTGCTTGAAAAACAAATTGCATCTGATCATTAGATAGCAGGAGCCTTACAATAAGCAAAAGTACTAACATGTACAGAAATCTTCAAAGATATTGGGGTGCGTGAGGGCTCAGTAGGTTGGGCAACTGACTCTTGTTTTTGGCTCAGATCACAATCTTGGAATCATGGGGTCAAGCCCCATGTCTAGCTCCATGCTTGGCCCAGAGTTTGCTTGAGATTCTCTCCCTTTCCCCCTTCCCTCCCCCTGTTCATTGCCTCTCTCCCCACTTGTGTGTGCATTCTCTAAAATAAACTAAATCTTAAAAAAAAAAAAAGTAAAAAAGTCTTCAAAGAATTCAATCACAATGGGCTTTAAAAGTTAAAACAATTCTCATTAATTCATGGAATTATAAACTGGAAGCCAATAATACAGACAGGCAGAGATACTATTACTTTTAGTAAGCAGAGTAGTCTGAAACACACTAAAACTGCAGTAGCCTCTGATACCTTCAAAAGTTGCCCTAACAAGAGAACATATTATTAATTCAACTAATCACAAAACTATAAAATTCAAGAATGAATCTGTGTATAAGTGGAAGGAAAATGAACATACATACTAGGCATAATCAACCCCAAAGAATTCAGTGGCACATAAAGTGACTATCCAAGGATGCAATCTGATAACGAAAAAGAGACTTCAGAGAAACCTGCCAAGTGCAAACACAAAGAAAGCTAGGAAGCACAAAACCATTTTATTGTTGGTTTACTAGTCAAGCTGATCTCCCTACACAACAGGATTAATAAAACAGGTGAGATCTCTGTATTCACAGCCAAGATTCATATCAACAGAAGCTTTTAATTCACAAACACACAGTATTTATAAAATAACTATAAATACCTGATCACAGAGAGACTGCAAAATGGATGTGATATATTCAACACACTGCTGGCGAACAACACTGTCTCCAGGAGACCGCACCAAAGCTAACAGATCCTGGAATATCTCTGCATATCTTTCGTCACCTTTAATAGTTCCATTAATTAGATGCAAAATAGCTAATTTACAAGCTTTGTGTGAAGCCAGAGCATCAAGAAGAGCAAGCAACCTGGTGGTTTGGCTAGTATACTGTTTTTCTTTATCTTCTGAAGTGCTGAAATAAAATCAATACATTTAGTAAACAAAATTCTTAAGTTTAAGGCATTATTTAATTAATATTTATTTTTTCAACACATATCATCATATACAAATCTTGTATAAAACATTTCATTCCTTGGATATGACAACTTCTCTGGAATTTCACAACTACTATAAAATTTTATGAACTCAGATTTCAATATCTTTTTTAAATTCAGAGTACTTTATAGTTCACCTTTCAAATACCCAAAATCAAGACTTTCAAGGTATCTTGCACATGAAATAGTTTTCTAATTAAAAATAATCTATGGGGGCAGCCCAGGTGGCTCAGCGGTTTAGTGCCACCTTCAGCCCAGGGCCTGATCCTGGAGTCCCGGGATTGAGTCCCACATCAGGCTCCCCACATGGAGCCTGCTTCTCCCTCTGCCTGTGTCTCTGCCTCCCTCTCTCTCTCTGTGCCTCTCATAAATAAATAAAAATGTTAAAAATAAAATAAAAATAATCTACATATAGTCATACACACGTATATGTATATTTGTATATGTGTATATATATATTATCTGAGCATTCTAAACTCCGGTTTCCAAATTCTAAGTGAAAAAAATGTATCTGTGTCAAGAAAAACTTCAGGAAAAAATTTTTAATGCAAAATGAAAATACCTTTGCAAGTCTTCTACAATCAAATCCAACACAGTTCTCATAATCAGAAGTGCAGTTGGTGAGGCAAGGTCACACAATTGAACACAAATACGCCGTAACATGTGTTGAATGGGCTGGCAGGTTGTGCCAGAGAAAGAGCGAACTATTTCTTGGAGCAACTTTGCTTGAACATGAAGGTGCATGCTCCACAATTTTCGGGTGTTGAGTGCCACTGATATATCATGTGGCTCAATAACCTGTTAAAAAAGTATATTGTGTGTGTACGTAGATTTTTTTTAATATTTATTTATAGTCAGAAAAACTGTTCAGGAAGAACTGTTATGAAAAGAACATCTTTACTACATGCTTAAAACATTTTTCTATTATACAATTAAACATTTGCTTAAATTCAATGCATCTAGAAAATCTTATTGTTCTCAGGTTAGCAGTCAGTAGAGCAGAGTCCATTGGTGAACCAACCTAGTTAATGGCAAATTCTAACACATGATAAAGGGAAAAAAAGGATTTAAAAATAACAAAAGTACAAGTATACAGAACAGCATAATAAAATTCACATTAACAAAAATTTATTTAAAATGTTGCCCCATATTTCTTTAATGACCAACTTGCTTCAGTTTTATCTCACCCTCATCCAGTTATTTTATGTCTTTTTTAGGGGAAGGGGATGAGGGTTGTAGGTTTTTAATAGCAAAATCACTGGCTTTTTAAAAAGTGTTACTGCAGTCATTTATAAGATGCATGTTATATGGAAGTGATACCTGAGTTGTTTGCATGGGCAATGGTAGAGGCAGCAGCTCTGAAAGTAGTATGAGTCCAGAAAAAAATCCTTCAGGAACCTTCAAGATTGAAGAAAGAACTTCTTTTAACATTAACGACCAAGTATTATTGGCCAGAGTCTCTTCTGAGATTGTGAGTTTTTCATTAACTCCTTGTGTAAAAGTCAGTAAGATATCAATGATATCATTTTGAATTTTCTGTTCATCACTATCCAAACGACCTGAGAGAGGGATAGAGCACAGGAGCATGTGTAAAGTCACAAGTGCTGAAGGAACACGCATGTCCTTAAACTCAAAGGATCCACCTCTCAGGAGTTCCGTTAACATAGTTTTAAGAAGAGTGAGTGTGCAGCGAGCCATTGAAATAGTAGTAACTCTGTGAAGGGTAGTCCCCATGTTGACATGGAGCCTCCAAGGCTGAGTCAGAATACTGTTCAATTTTTGCAGAACCCGAATAAAGGTGTCCATTCCTTCAGCAGAAAAAAGCTGAATAACGGCAAGATTCCATTTCAGGTCTTTCTGCTGACCTTTATATAGGACAAGGGGAAAAAAAAAAACTAATTACTATATGTTTACAATCAGTTAAGATTTTTGAATATTTTATTTAATAAATAGCATTTATACTAGGCTTTAAGTATGTCTTTAAAGTATAATAGCCATATTACCTTCAACAGGAGGTGGTGGACATGCCACATTACAGAGAACACGCAAGGCAGTGGTAAGGCCAACTCCTTCCGGGGTCATCAAATTATCGATATTCTTTACAAATAAAAATGAACAGGAAGTTTAATTTCTTGGTGCTTTGATATGAATCAAGAAAAACTTCCCAAGAAGGCCTTAATTAAAAATGTGTTTCATATTAAGTACCTACACCATTTTAAGTTTCTTAAGTAAAGTTAAAACATGAATAAAGCTAATGAAGTTTATAAAGGTTATTTTATGAAATAATCACAAAATTCAAGTATATTAAAAAGCACTGATTAAAAATGAAAGTAATATACAAAAATGAATGAATAAGACTTCCTTTTTAACATACTCTTTCTATATACGCTCCTTCCTAAAAACGAAGCAATGGCTGATTTTACAAAGCCCTGTGGGTACCAAACCTCTTTCAAAACTGAGGAAGCAACACTACATAACATATACTTCAATGCAGATACCACAGGAATCCAGTAGGGCATGGCTAAACGAAAAAGAAATATGGTTGCCTATGTCCTTAGCACCTCCCCATGCTGTTTCCTAACAGCAAATAGTTAACATTTCTTTGTTTTTATAGTTTCCACAGAGTACAGATGGTTTTGAAAAAACTCTGAAGAAGTAACATTTTAAAATGTTACTATTTTATCTTCTAAACATCAGAGGAGAAACTTAAAAATAAGGAAATTCCTTTCCCTTATACAGTTCTTCTCATTTCTTCCTTGCTGCCTTTCCACAATAATTCCATTGCCTACATAAGGCAGCATGCAGCCACAAAAAGAAGTTTCAGTCTCAGATAAACTGTTTTTGGTATACCTTGGAATGAAAGTCACTTATTATTAACTATAATTAATGGATAAGGATCTACATAAAAATCAAAATTATTTTTATTATGGCATATAATTTAAATTTCTAGAGCTAAATTTTTTATTGATTAAAAGCTTTTACCCAAGCACCTAATGTTTATTGGACACCTTATACATTCTCCTGACCATGAACAAGTACCCTGAACACACAACTAAATTTACAGGACCTATTGTACTTCTGCCAAATAAAAGACTGAATATAATGAAAAGCTCCAGATGACATCTGAGGCACAAAGTAAGGAACACAGAAGAATATGATGGCACCACATGAGGTAAAAGTACTCTTAGGAAAGATGGAGTAAAAAGAGAAGATAAGGGCAGACAAGTCAGTAAAGAAAAATCTAAAGCAGATAAACCCAAAGAGTACTTGGCTGCTCTATCAAAAAAGCAACAAGATTAGAAATACATGTATATTATTTTAATAAAATACATTTCAACTGTAAAGCCAAGATGTTTTACACACACACACACACACACACACACGCACACACACACAGAGTTCATCTGTTAAATGAAAGAGGAAGTAATTTAAGGTCCAATTCTGTCCCTCAAACTAAAAATTTTTTATGCACCTATGACCACCTTTAGTCCTTCTTCCTATGCTATACTAACTTTTAAAACTAATTAACAATGCAATTTTTTAATGAATTTTTAAATTACTAATCACTTAAATTGTACATGAATTTTTCAAATGTACTCTTATGATATATGATTTTCAATTTTTATGAATATTTTTTTAAAGATTTTATTCACTCATTCATTGGAGACACAGAGAGAGAGGCAGAGACACAGGCAAAGGGAGAAGCAGGCTCCAGGCAGGGAGCCAGATGTGGAACTCGTCCCAGGTCTCCAGGATCATGCCCTGGGCTGAAGGTGGCGCTAAACCTCTGAGCCACCCAGGCTGCCCTTTATGAATATTTTATTTGCAGATGTGACCATCCCAAATTAACAAATTTAGAACTAGGTCCCATTGTAATTATCTGGAATTGACTCAGATTTTCACCTAAAAATTTTGAAGGAAGTTCTTTTTCACCAAAGCTTAACTCAAACAATTATGTTAAATTATCAGGGCATTTAACTTTAAAATGCTGTTGTAAGTATCGTCAAAATGGTAGGAGTTACTACTCCAATTTGAGGGGAAAAAAAAGAACGGAATCTGAGTGGAAAGTAGTACAGTATACAGGATGCGTTCAAGTGCATTCACACACACACGCATATACACACACACATGCCAGCACACACCCATCTACATACACATACCAATCTGTACCATAAAGTCTAGCAAATCAATCAAGTACACTTAACATTACTGCATTATCTATATAAATGATTTAATGCAATATTGCTATATACTACGATATAGTTCCATAAAATGAAGGCACTTTTAGGGGCAGGCACCTGGGTGGCTCACTTGGTTAAGCAACTGACTCTTGGGGTACCTGGATGGTGTCAGCCTTTGGCTCAGGTTGTGATCCTGGATTCTGGGATCAAGTCCAGAGTCAGGCTCCCCATAGGGAGCCTGCCCCTCCCTCTGCCTCTGTGTGTCTCTGCCTCTCTTGGTCTCTCATGAATAAATAAATAAAATCTTAAAAAAAAAAAAAAAAAGCAACTAACTCTTGGTTTCAGCTCAGGTCATGACCTCAGGTTTGTGAGATGGAAGTCCCTGTCAGGCTCCCTGCTCAGTGGGGAGTCCGCTTCTCTCCTCTTCCCTCCCCCTGCTCATGTGTGCTTTCTCTCTACAATAAAACAAATAAATCATCTTAAAAAAAAAAAAATCAAGGTACTTTTAGGTTTTACTTACCTGTTTAACATATTCAATTAGGTTTGGGATGCAGTTAATTTCAAATCTAAGGTTTTTCAAAGGTTCAAGCCACTTGCCAAGTTCTTAAAAACAAAAAGGTCATTCATAATATAATATTTTAAAATAAAAGTTTTTATAACAAAGGAGGTAAAGGTGTTCTTTTCTAAAGAAGAATATTATTAGATTCACATTGATTTCAATAATCTAAACTTCATACAGGGATAAACTTAAGTCTAATTCTCTAAACAAGCTTTAACATGAAATGTAAATAGGCTACTACTATACAGGTTTAGAAATAAGAAGTGACCATTATTTTTACTTACTTGGTTTCTGAAAACTTAAAGTGTTTACATACTTAACCAGGACCATCAACTCGCAACATTAAAAAAAAAAATTTATAAATTGACTGCTTATAAACTAACATGATAAAATAGTATTTATTTACCTAATGCTACTGCCCCCTCCCACACCCCTCAAAAAGCATGCACAAAATGTATTCATTTTTAATAGGATCAATCCCATGAGAGGGACATTTGCTGAGTGACATTTCTCTTAACATTATTGTTAAATTTTGCCTATTTCCTAATTTGCCTTTACAAAATTAAAAGTGATCACTATCATGCCAAAATTTTCCTTATAAAACAATTACAAATGAAATTTACCGTTTACCACACTGAATTCAAACTCTGCTAGAAAAAATGAACAAACAAAAAAGCAGACACAAATCCATAAATATATAGAGAATTGATGGTTTCCAGAGGGGAGAGGTATGGAAGGATGAGCAAAATGGGTGAAGGGGAGGTGAAGGTAAAGGCTTCCAATTATAGAATGAACAGGTCACAGGGATGAAAAGTACAGCATAAATATATAATCAATGGTATAATAACATTGTACGGTGACTCAGTAGCTGTGCTTGTGGTGAGTATAGCATAGCTGTACAGAATTGTGGAATCATTATGTTGTACGTATAAAGTTGAGGAATCACTATGTTGTTGTACAACTGAAACTAATGTACACTGTATGTCAACTATACTTAAAAAAAAAAAAAAACTGGGTAGAATAACAAGGAAAAAAATCTCCTAGAAGCTATGCTAAAACACCCATAATTTACCACTAAAACTATCTTAGAACTATTTTAGAAAAACATTCTAATGTAAAAAGTGATATGCCAGCTCTAGACACTTTACAAGAATAATTAAAGGAAATTGAAAATAATAGTCATGTCTCTCCTTGGTGCTAGACTTCTCCATGAAGATTACACCTATGTACATCTGAGTATTTTTCCTATGCATTTTTATTTATTTATATTTTTTAAGATTTATTTATTTATTCATGATAGACATGAATATAAGAGACAGAGAGAGAGACACAGAGAGACAGAGACAGAGAGAGAGAGGCAGAGACACAGGCAGAGGGAGAAGCAGGCTCCATGCAGGGAGCCCATGCGGGACTCGATCCTGGGACTCCAGGATCACGCCCTGCGCCGAAGGCAGGGGCTAAACCGCTGAGCCACCCAGGGATCCCCTCCTATGCATTTTTAAATTAACTCTTTCATATATACAGAATATATTGCTAAGTTAAAGGTATAAAGAATAAAACAAATATGTGTACCCATCACCCAGAATAAGTAGTAAAGTATTAATAATACTTCACTACACTACAGAGAAAAAACACAATAGCACACTACAGGAAAAAAACTTATTTCCTCTATGGGAAGTTGAGTTTCCTAACTCATACTTTTACTGGTGGTATCACACATAAAATTGAAGATTAAAAAGGAAAATGTCAGGGGCACCTGGGTGGCTCAGTCAGTTAGGCATCTGACTCTTGATTTCAGCTAAGGTCATGGTCTCAGGGTTGTGAGATCAAGTCCCTTGTTGGGCTCTGTGCTCAGTGCAGAGTCTGCTTAAGATTCTCTCCCTCTTCCTCTGTCCCACCCCCCTCTGCTTATGTGTTTTCTCTCTCTTTCTCTCTCTCAAAAACATAAAAGGAAAAAAAAAAAAGTCACATGCTATTTATAATATTTACTCAACATTATCAAATTTTCTACTTGGTAAGATCAGAAAGCCAGAAACCAAAACAAAATTTTAAAAATTGTGTCTAAAAAATAATAATAATAAAATAAATAAAAATAAAAATTGTGTTTAGATACTTTCAATTTTTTAGAACTGTCCACAGTTTCCATAAGCCTCATTCAACACAGATTTATATACTTTAGAAAATAATGTTCATATTCACTATCCTTCACTGTTGAGGATAGCACATGTGTGTTTATCAATGACAAATGGATTTCTAAGTTGTACTTAGAACAGTATTATACTTAGAAATATATACAGAAAACACACACATACACAAACTATACACAAAATTGAACTTTTCAAGGGGTGCCTGGGTGGCTCAGTCAGTTAAACATCTGACTCTTGTTCTCAGCTCAGGTTTTGTCTCAGGGTCGTGAGTTCAAGCCGTACACTGGGCTCCATGCTGGGCATGGATGCTATTTTAAAAAAAGAAAAAGAGTTCAGGGTGCCTGGCTGCCTCATTTGGTGGAGCATGTGACTCCTCATCTCAGGGCTGTAAGTTTGAGCCCCACATGGGTATAGAGATAATTTAAAAATAATTTTTAAATCTTAAAAAAAAACCTGAACATTTGAGTTCACCTTTAAGCTACTTCCATTTTGATTAGGAACTTCAACTACCAATTACCATGATCTTCCTAGAAAAGGTACTTGTGATAATTTCCTAAAAATCTTTTTAAGAATATCATATAAAATACTTTCATAAAGGGTACTTTCAAGAAGTAACAGAGTATTGCTGTGTATATTATTAAAACATGATAAAGTACCAATTACAGATATTCAAAGGCTTTTTCCTTCACATATCATAAATGCTTAAATAACTTCAAGTACCATACCTTGCAATTTAGCATTATTTTCATCTGCTTTACAAAGCTTCAAGAGAGATGCTGCATGCTGTTCTAGCATTTGGACATCACTGGAAGACTGAACCACCACCAAAATAAGTATGCATGCATAATTATAAGCTACTGACTTCTTAGACTTGGAATCACTGAAACAAAATAAGGTTTTAAAGTTTTTGGTATGAAAACAATTTTTCCAGGAACAATTTTAAACATTTTTTTCTATTTGGTTTTAAAGAGACCAAGGAATTTTACAACAAAACATGACTAACTTCCTGAAGACAAGAAAGCAGATTTTAAAGTTCACCTCCAATTCACTGAAAGTACTACTTAAAAGTATATAAACAAAGCATATGCATCACAATGGGAAGTGAAAATCTATTAAATAAGATCAGAAGAACAATGAAGTATCATGAAGTCAGCATGAAAGATTCAAAAGTATACTTCAATGGTCTCCTTTAAAAAAATGTTTGTTCACTCTGGAATAAGCATGATGAATCAATCTACTGCCATCGTCTCTCAGTCTTTTACTGTAAAACTGCTGAGGTAGAGCTACATATGGAAGCCACTGTTGTTTGCCTTTCCTAGTCCCCCCAAAAAGACCTGTCACTCAAGGAGTTATATCAAGACCCTGTTGTGAGGCCAATTACCTGGATGTCACTGCTTTGTATGACATGAGCCAGGAGGGGTATGTTTCTCTCCTCAGACACTAAACTCAATCCTCTACCCTCCCTGGCCCCATTCAAAGTACTTCTGAAACCAGAGCACCATAGTTTAAAGGCAAGGGAAGGCATAGTTTAAAGGGAAGGCATAGTTTAAAGGGAAAATTCAAGACAGCAAAACAATCCTCATTTCTCTGCAAGTATATATTCTGGTGCCTTACAACTCCCCTACACATATGTTAGCAAGAGTACTATAGTCGCAATCTTGTCAACACCAAGGGGAAACTGGAAGAAGCTGCTAAAAGACCCATTTTGTTGCTTTACAGACACACCCTACATTTTAGAATTTCTATCATTCTAATCCTTAATTAACAAATTATGTATTACGTCAAAAAATAATTATAGTTTTTACGTTCAGAGCAATGCCTTCTTTTAAGAAACTAGCCCTTTACTCATGTAGTTTTCCAGTACAATAGAAAATTCAATATAAAAAGAAAATTACCCTAAGGCTTCTTTGGAATAGTACTCCATTAGAGTAATAAGACTTTGGAGATTTTTCTCAAGACTGAAAACATGGCCAACAGCTGATCTTCCCACAGGATTAAAAGTAATCAAATAAAGATTGTGAAGGGTTCCCAAAAGATCTGAATGGTCAGTTTCTTCACTGGCTGTGCAACGCTGAAAATGGCTGAACAGTTCTGTAATACACTGCAACGTCTGTGTTGAGTCCTGTAGCCACAAGGCAAATGCATCATCAATAACACCATCAGATTGAAGACCTTCCTCTTCATCTTGATCATAAAGGTGACACAGAGCTCGGATCAACAAATTTGTTGCTTCATATTCCGACATAAAAAAAAGAAGACCTTTTTGTGACTGTGCAAGAAACTTTAAAACATCTTTTGTGGCTTGCAGCACACCAGGGTGGGCACTTGTTACTGGAATTGATAGAAGCAAGGTAACCAACTCCAAGAAGTGATGACTATGAAGATACCTGTAGAAAATTTAATTACATACATGAAGTCAGTGCAAAACATTCTTCATTTATGCTCTTCTCTCCACTGGGTCACATAAAAGTGAAAGTTATGTAAGGCTTTTTTCTAGCTAACATTCAACGGATGCTGGACATATAACTGTTGACAAGTCTTCTCTTTCCAGAATCAACCTTGACTTTAAATTCTGGGCTTTCTTTCCAGACCACTTATCAAATGATCCTTTTTCACCATGGTCCTACTCCACACCTGGTATACCACTATAACTGATTTAGTGTATGTACGAAAAATATAGTACATATACTATAAAAATATGTAGCTTATTTATATTCACTACAGGTAGTATATCTGAATTAGTTTTTCTAGAGAAAACAAATTCAAATTATCAATTTTTAGTATTTCAGAGTTAGTATTACCATACATAGCACTTTTATCAAACCCAAGAACCACTTTTTTTAGCATACATAGTTTTAGAAGAAAAAAGTATGAACTTACTCAAGATCCCAAAACAGACACAAATGCTACTGATAAGAGTATTTTCACTGTCCTAAAAATATTGTGCTCCACGTATTCATTCTTCTCCCTTACCCTAACCCCTGACAATCACTGATCTTTTTACTATCTCCATACTTTTGCCTTTTTCAGAATGTCCTATATCTGGAATTATATAGTATATAACTGCCTGTCATATTACTCCTTAAACTCAGGTTTCTATTTTAGGATAATAAACACCTCCAGTAACTTCTTGACTGTGAAGGCAAACAGAACCCTCAAGAAGCCAAAACCCCAGAAGTACTAGGTATAAGAGCTTCTTTAACCACTTTGTGGAATATTCAGAAAATAGTTAACACTGCATGCCTCAAACTACTTACTCTTAAGAACACCTTCTTACATGGTGGGCCTTTGGTTAGCCTCTGGGAACTTGGGATTCGGGAGGGGTTCCCATCACCCAACTGATAAGAATGCTCACTGTGCCTCAAAAGTGTCTATGAAAACAAAACACTGAATACCTGCTTTCCTTCTGGGAGGCTGGGATTTTGTTACACAGTAGATATTGGGGGCCTATTGGCTATCCTCCAAGAAGAAGCTTGGATGTTGAGATTCTAATGAGCTTCCTCAGTATGCAACATTTCACACACATTGTCACAATTTGTCGCAATTTCTCCCAAAACTGGGGGAATTAGGCAGGTCCTATAGGACTCCATTGGAAAAGGACTCTGGAAGCCTCTAACTGGCTTCCTCAGGTTTCTCCCCATGTACCCTTTTCCTTTGCTGATCGTGCCTAGTATCCTTTTGCTGTAATAAATCATAGTTGTGAGTTCAGTACTGAGTCCTGTAAATCCCGCTGGCAAATCCTAAGAGTGATCTTGGATGCCTACATAGGTGACATCAGAACCTTACCATCACTTAAAATATAGTTTTCCCACACTAGTATATTTCTCAGTTTCACTATCTATTCTGAAATACAGAGTATCCTTACACAGATATGCATTACTTACAGACAAATTTAAAGAAACAAAATCAACCACATAAAACTGCCTGTGGTGATCTGTGAAATATTATTTTCCCAAACCAAAAATGTCTTACCTAAAGAGAACAGGGTATGGATCATCCCTTTCTGGAGGTCCAGTAATACGTGCCATCGTTGGGAAAGACTTAACAGGTGGCTGGATCATTGTGTGAGGCGCGGTTTCCATTAAATGGAAAACTTCTTCTAGGAGATTAATAAGCTTTTCTATTTCCCCTTCACTTATATTTGAAGATTCCAAAAGATCCATATCCATTGAAGTGTCTACCTCATTTTCATATTCTGGGTTTGTTCTCTCAAGTCCAGTATCTGTGTCATGATCAGGTTCACTATGGTTAGGAACAGATGAAGTCTTCTCTGCTAAATGGTCACCAAGTCTTTTAATCTCTGACAAGATTTCATAGAAATGGCACTTCTGAAGAATAGCTGAACCAGCAGTGACAACTCTCACAGTCTGATCTAAAAGTATCAGCTCCAGAAGTTTCTGATAGCCACTTTTTTCATTCTGCCTACCTCTTAAAAAAGCTTCCATTCCTTCTGTCATACTAATGACACTGTCCAAAGCTTTAAAAGCATTTAACTTAAGGGAAGATGAGACATGATCTGCAAACAGGAGCTCAAATAACCCATTGATTACTCCTGCTTGTAGCAATCCCATGACTCCTTGAGCCCCACATTCTGCTAGGGAGGACACTAATTTGGTCCCAGCTTTGAGTTGTCGGACATTTAAGGCAATGGGTTGGCGAAGAGCTACTTGTAAATTTAAAGCTTGCATGGTCCAGTCTACCAACTGGCCAAGAGAGTCTTGTTTTGTGTTTTTCAACTGCAAATAACTTAATCCTTTTATTATTAAACTTGGAATTTCTTCTAAAGCTGTTACCCATTTTGCACCTCTATCTTCCCGATACAAATCTAACAGCTCAGTTAACTTCACTGAGGCTTCTACTGCCCCTGAATTTTCTTTATCTGGACCTTGATCCTTCATTCTACTGATTTCAATTTCAAAAGTAGTCTTGTAAGGACAGCTGAAGTATAAGAGTGGTACAAGCTCCCTGTCGTATGGATCATATGTCATAGGAGGAACTGAAGCTAAGTCTTCAGGAGTGTATTCAACATCAAAGTTCGGATACTTAAAGGTTTCACGTTCCAAGTCAGCAATTCCATCTTCATCACTGGAAATTTGTTCATAACCATCATCCCCTGAAAATCAGTTTGAATAATAATTAATTATTACATCACTGTTGTTTAATGCAAAAAAATCCAGCTAATCAAAAAAATATTTTATTTAGTATGGCAAAAAAATAAAAGCTGATGACTTCTCAACAAAATTAACTCCCACCCGAACATCTTATCAACAATTACCAACATTTTATAAGTTCTAATAGATTAATGAGAAACTTCATAAGCAAGGTCTTCTATCTGTTCAACTTTACAACTAACTCTGCTACCAATATCTTTTCCTCCAGAAATAAAATTTAAAATATCTTAAAGTAACAAAAATACCTCTCTCAAAAAGGAAGTCAACCTTACCCTCACAAAAGAGCATTTTTAAGTATTTTTAAGATACAAAAGAAATTGATGAACAAAGATTAAATTGAATAATGCCATAATCAAAAAACTAAACCAAATATTTTCAGTGAAAACATTTTAAGTTCTTTTATAACATTAATTTCATATTCCTGAATTTTTATTTCTCTTCACTTATCTATTGTATAGTTTCCTAGGTCTGTATTTTATTTTTATGGAAAAGTTGCTCACCTAAAATGCTTAGCTGGGCCAAAGCAAAGCTTTCTTATCATGATACATGAGCAACTTTCTCCTCTATTTCAAAAAAAAAAAAAAACAAGATTAGAGACAAAACCTGGTTTTACTTTTTAACACTGCTATTACCTGGCTGTGGGAAAATTGGTATGAGTAATAACAGTCTACATAAGAAAGGGAAATGTTTCTAGAGTATTCCTCCAGCATCAGCCATCTTTTAACATTCTTTCGCTCAAAACAAGTTGGCCTTAGCCATATACTCATATCTGAAAAGGTAAGGGCCTCCAAAGACCTGACTCTGGGATAAGCCAGATATCTTCTATTAAAAATCAAATTGACCAGCCTCTCTCTCTCTCCTTCTCTACAAAAAAGATTAAGAAAACAGCCTGCCTGAAATCTAACTACTACTTGCCAAATACAATAAATATAAAAAGTATTATTTGCTAATCTGGGAATAGGGGAAGCTAAAAAGTATCACTCAATAACCTAATTATTTGTATTCTGTAAAAGGGGCCCTATGATACCAAAATGACCCTTACTCTCATGTAGAATCATCCTCACTCTCGCTATTTTAGAAAAAATAAGGCAGTTTATCTGTCATTTTACATAAATGCTTTAACATTACATGCTATTTCTTAATTGCAAATTAAGAAATATTTTTAAAAACAAATTAATAAGAGTCTTGAGATCTCTTGTTGCTTTCAAAGGAAAAATAAAGCCTAATCAA
The DNA here is from genome assembly GCF_048164855.1 of Canis lupus baileyi. Classification (NCBI taxonomy): domain Eukaryota; kingdom Metazoa; phylum Chordata; class Mammalia; order Carnivora; family Canidae; genus Canis; species Canis lupus. The sequence continues at coordinate 2,595,380 of NC_132865.1, read as the reverse complement.
AAGTCTCCATCATGTTGTCATACAACCCTGTATAATTGAGATTTTTTCCCCTGAATTTCTAAAAATGTAGCATTTTGTTAAAATATCTAACTGGCAGATATCTTCAGGAATTCCATCTAGCTTACGACACCACTCCTTACTCTGAAAACAGCCCACCAAATCTTTAATCATCTGGTATTTGCTACAAGATCTTGTTTCCCTGGCCAAAGCTGACAGTACCAAGGGGCAACTGATATTGTAGCAACCAATCTCTCTCCCATGAAAATGCAAATAAGAGCCAGATAGTTTAGGCTAGTTGGTAAAAAAAAGATTAAACCTGTGGGGTGAACAGAGAAACAACAGTTAGCTGATAGAGAGAAAATAAAGTAAAACATAAAGCAAACAAAAAACGGAATCCCAGAGGCACCCAGGTGGATCAGTCAGTTAAGCGTCTGCCTTCAGTCAGGTCGTGATCCCAGGGTCCTGGGATTGAGCGCTGCATCAGGCTCCCACAGGGAGCCTGCTTCCCCTTCCGCCTGTGTCTCTGCCTCTCTGTGTCTCTCATGAGACAGAGACATAAATAAATAAAATCTTAAAAAAAAAAGTCCTAATAAATATAACTCACCTTCACCTTCTTCATCCTCTTCACCTTCTTCCTCTTCATCATCTTCTTCCTCCTCAGGGATACTATCTACTGTATGGCGATCATCCTCATCCTCATCCTCCTCTTCCTCTACGTCCACATCATCTTCATCATCTTCTCCTTCTTCTTGCTGTTCCTCTTCTACTTCTCCTTCATCAGAATACTGCCCTTCCTGGGGAACAGAATTCCGATCAGGAGAAATGGGTTCAAAGTAATCTTCTCTGTGAGAAGCATCCTCTTCTTTATCACCAGACACTGAAAAATTGAGTTAAAACACAGATTATTTTAATGGTTTAAGCAACAGGAGTTAGCAGGACCGGATACTGCAACTACTTAATGACATTTTGGATGACTGAGCTCATAAATACCCTTTTTAAAAAACGGTAGAATTACTTGTTTTTAAAAATATTAAGAATCTAGGGGTGCCGGGGTGGCTCAGCTGGTTGGGCATCTGCCTTTAGCTCACATCATGATCCCAGGGTCCTGGGATCAAGCCCCACACCAAACTCCCTTCCCAGTGGAGTGTCAGCTTCTCCCTCAACCTCTGTTCCTCCTGCTGCTTGTGCTTGCTCTTGTTCACTAAGAGATAAATGAAAAATCTTAAAAAAAAAAAAATATTAAGAGTATATATTGCCTAAGTTTATACAGTGAGAATTAATAAAGTACACTATTTTTTTTTTTTTTTTTAAGTACACTATTTTTTTTTAAAGATTTTTATTTAGGGGCACCTGGGTGGCTCAGTGGTAAAGCATCTGCCTTTGGCTCAGGTCATGATCCCGGGTCTTGGGATCAGGTCCCACATCAGGCTCCATGCAGGGAGCCTGCTTCTCCCTCTGCCTATGTCTCTGTCTCTCTCTGTGTCTCTCAGGAATAAAGAAATAAAATCTTAAAAAAAAAAAAGATTTTATTTCTTTATTCCTGAGAAACACAAAGAGAGAGAGAGAGAGAGAGAGAGAGGCACAGACACAGGAAGAAGCAGGCTCCATTCCATGCAGGGAGCCTGACGTGGGAATCAATCCCGGGTCTCCAGGACCACACCCTGGGCTGAAGGCGCTGCTGAGCCACCCAAGCTGCCCAAAGTACAGTATTTTATGTTTAACACCACAAACTAATCCTTTTCTTTTAACCTATTAAGTACACAAGTTATCATCTCTTCCAATATATACTGCTAATTTTTCAACTGGTACTCTTCTGTATACACCACTACAGCACTTTATTTTTTTTTTTTTTTTTAATTTTTATTTATTTATGATAGTCACAGAGAGAGAGAGAGAGAGAGAGGCAGAGGGAGAAGCAGGCTCCATGCACCGGGAGCCTGACGTGGGATTCGATCCCGGGTCTCCAGGATCGCGCCCTGGGCCAAAGGCAGGTGCTAAACCGCTACGCCACCCAGGGATCCCAGCACTTTATTTTCAAAGCAATTTTGCTATCACTTCAAATGAATGAACTGATTTTTTTTAAACAAGTTCACCTACCAACAGAAAAACACAAGGACATACTGCACAGGAAGGGGGGGGCATTCATTAAAATCTCATTACCTGTATCTAATTTTTTTCCTTTAATCAAAAAGCACTATAACATTAATTGGGGGAGGGGGGATGGACTGATTTTATTCATACCTGGCAATGGTATGGGATCATCTTCATCATCATCAGGTGGAGGTGGTCCTGGAGGAGTTCTTGGTCCCCTTGGCTGTGGTCTTGGAGGGCTTCCATTAAACTGATCTTCTTTCTCCCCATCAGCTAGTTTTAGTAGAGACAGAAAAAGAACTTTCAAATTACTAAAGTGAAATGAATGCATGACAAAAATGCTGTTATCATTTGAGTTTTTCATCTTCAAAATATGCTGATAAACTTTTCCTTCCTAACATTTAACAAATGTTATTAATTAATTTATATTACAAAAGTTAGAATTTCTGACTTCTCTCACACCAAAATACACCCTTGGGCATTATCACAAAAAAATGAAGACGTATTTCCCTCAGGGAGATGTACACTTAAAGCTATTCCTAACAGTCTTATTTGTAAAAGTCAAAAACTAGAAACTACCAAAGTGTCTTTCAGTGGTTGAACAGTTAAGTAAGCTATGATATAATCATATTAATCTATAAACTATTAACATACACAACAAAGTGGATGAACTTCAAAGAAAATTATGCTGACTGGAAAAAGCCAAACTCAAAATACCTACTGCATGATTCCATTTATGTAACATTCATGAAATAATATAATCATAGAGATGGAGAACAGATTAGTGGCTGCCAAGAGTTAGGGATGTGTGGGATGGGTATAGCTATTGAAAAATAACACCAGGTAATCTTGTATCTTGATTGTAGTGGTGGTTATGAAAGGCTATACATAATATAAAGCTATATACAGCTATAAACACACACATGCACACACACGTTTATGACTGGTGAAATCTGAACAAGCTCTATAAAGAATTTTGTTTTGATATTGTTCTACAGTTGTAAAAGATGTTAATAGTGGGGGAGCCTGGGGAAAGAGTACACAAGACTTCCTCATGCATTTCTTTGCAACTTCCAATGGATCTACAATTATTAAAAAAAAAAAAAAACACCTAAAAACATACATATATATTCACAGACATAAAATACATGAGCGTATGTGTCAATTTTAATACAAGACAGTAAATTTAACAAAAATTCTGAGTAGCCACTATATATGTTAGGCACTGTGACAAGACTAGATCTGATAAGACTAAAAACACAAATGTAAAAAAAAAAAAAACCAGACTCTCAGTCCACAAAGAGCTCAAAGTCTGGTAAAAACAAAAACAAAAACAAAAAAACAAATGATCACAGAAAACAAAAGATTAAAAGAAAAAGAAAAGTGATGGGGGCCTGAGTAGTTCAGTGGGTTGGTGTCCAACTCTTAGTCTCCACTCAGGTAATGGTCTCATGGGTCGTGATATCAAGCCTCCTGTTTTTAAACTCTGTGCTCAGCAGGAGTCCGCTCAGGATTCCCTCTCTCTGCCTCTCCCTCTGCCTCTCTCCCCAAACCTCCCCCACCCCTGCCCTCATCCCATACTCTCACTCTTTCTAAAATAAATGGATAGGGGCACCTGTGTGGCTTAGTGGTTAAGCATCTGCCTTTGGCTCAAGTCATGATCCTGGGGGTCCTGGGATCGAGTCCTGCAGGGAGCCTGCTTCTCCCTCTCCCTATGTCTCTGCCTCTCTCCTCTCTGTGTCTCTCATGACTAAATAAAATCTTTAAAAATATAAAATAAAATAAATAGATAAATCTTTAAAAAAGAAAAAGAGAACTGAAAGATTAACTTTACTGAACAAGTAAGATTTTTTTTTTTTTTTGAACAAGTAAGATTTAAGAAAAGAAATGAAAGGGGCCCACTCCTCAATTCCTTTGGAAATAATTTTGATATTAAACTATGAATAACCACTAGATTATATTACATTTACATATTTTAAATTTAAAAACCTCATGTCAATTCAAAAAGCATTCTAGGGAAACTAGAGGAAGAAAATAAAATGTAGGGACGCCTGGGTGGCTCAGCGGTTGAGCATCTGCCTTTGGCTCAGGGTGTGATCCCAGGGTATGGGATTGAGTCGCTCGTCAAGCTCCTTGCAGGGAGCCTGCTTCTTTCTCCCTCTGCCTATGTCTCTGCCTCTCTCTCTCTCTCTCTCTCTCTCTCTCTCTCTACATCTCTCATGAATAAATAAATAAAATCTGTGAAAAAAAAAAAAAAGAAAATGTATCCACGTCAACATAAAAAGAAACACTTATAGGAAAGAACTGGGAGACTGATGATATCTTCCCAAGTTTTAAAAAGATTCAAAAGGTGAAAGAGCTATTTGAATTACCTTTTCCTACTATAGTGAACATAAGCGTTATTGACAAAGACAAATTTAAAATTCTCACCATGTTTTGGATTCCTTTTCAAACTTGGCTGTGGTTGGGGAGGAGGTGGAGGTGGCGGTGGTGGAGGTGGAGAGTCTCTGTCATGACTTATCACTCTATCCACTGATCCGTATATTGCCAGTGTCAGACAATTATACCAGCCTCTTAACACCAAACCATCGGTATTCACCTAATTTGTTGGGGGAAAATATCTTTCAAATTAAAGTTTTAATATGCCAAAAGTAAACTGATATCAACTTACTCTGTGGTTAAACTAAAGTGAAAAGGTCAACTTGGTGGAAATTTACCCAGAAGCATAGATAGCTTTTATATGGCCCTCCAGAATTGCCATACCTAAGCCTGTCTCAACACTACATCTCCCCTGATACCTGATGTCAACCCTGTTCAAAAAGCAAAACCAGATTCCCAATCAAGAGAATAGAAATGAGAACAAAATTACATGGGAGTTACTGCCAACTAATAAATTAAACTCCAATAGGTAAGGAGGTCACGGAGGGCACAAAAGCACAAATTAGGTCCTGTCTGAAGAATTATAAAGTCCATAAAATTGTACAGCATTCTTTTTACATGCCCAACTCATACATGCAGGTGTATTTTATATATCCACATTGTACTTAAAAGCTAAGGGTAACCAGAAGCATTAAACAAAGTGTTTTCACAAAGAAACTTTCTCTTAAAATGATCAAAGACTTTATCAATGCCATTAACCCTCAATATTTTCTTTTGTTTTTCAATACTAATCTACAGTAATTGCCATCCATATTTTTACAATATCTATGAGAGATAGCCAGAGTGAATATCATCCACAGGTAAGAAAATAAGAGTGTCAGTAGAACCTGAACTAGAAACCAAAGCCACTGACTTCTGAGTTCTTTCCACTTTACCATGTTGAGTAAAGATGAAGTAATAAGTAGTAATTGGGCCCCTTCTGAAAGTATAAGGAAGAAGGAAAGAATTTTTTTCCTTGCTAACTCTAGCAAACTCCAGTAAAAGGAAACTGGGGGCCAGAAGAAAGGCTCAAAAAGACTATGCCCATGGATCAACAGATTCTAAACAGAAGCCCCAACGGAAGACAAATGAAGAAACAGAGAAGGTAATTTTTAGTCTAAACAGAATGTAGAAATTAAATATACACTTCTCCACTAAAAATACAATCAAGCTGAGTAGTCCCATATTAGATCACAGTTATTTTTGCATTTCAGATTGCCCAGGAATCAGCTCTTCTAGATGCTTCCAGAATGGCATTTTATAGATCAAGAAAAAAGGACATACTTTTGATATGAAAGGAAGAAATACAAAATACGTATTTGTTAAGAAATCTAAGGCACAGTGGTGTCTAATAACAATTAACTTTCCGGGATCCCTGGGTGGCGCAGCGGTTTGGCGCCTGCCTTTGGCCCAGGGCGCGATCCTGGAGACCCAGGATCGAATCCCACATCAGGCTCCCGGTGCATGGAGCCTGCTTCTCCCTCTGCCTGTGTCTCTGCCTCTCTCTCTCTCTGTGACTATCAAAAATAAATAAAAATTAAAAAAAAAAAAAATTAACCTTCCTGTCATCCTCTGCACTTGCTTATCTAAAGGAAAAGAAGGAAAAGCACAAATGCTGGCCTCTTCCTGACTTACATTAGATTTAGAGGAAGGAAAAGCTTATGGGTAGACAATAACATTACACTGTCCTTGCTCCATTTTAAAATAGCTTCTAGACACAAGAGGAATCAGAAAAGAAATGATGTTATCCTACAACACAAGAACCAAATAGGCTGATATTCTGCATCACTGGTTTAGTTGGATCAAAACTTTCAATGAAAGTGAAAAAAAAAAAAAAAAAAAAAACAGTATGAACAAGGTGATTACCTTTGAGTTGGGTCTAAAGATGATAGAAGTATTCTCATCATATTCCAGGCTGCCAAAAGAGTAGGAATAAATATATAGGCTCAAACACTGAACATCACAGTCCATGAAGAAGTCTTTCTTCTAAACTTATAAGTTTTGATAAAACCAAATGCTAGATTATTGGTTTAATAAACCACAAAATGTAGTTTTAATTTATTCCCCCCAAAAGTTATCAATTAAAAGTAGAAAACAAACTCCTTAGACATTTTGATTTAATTGGTTTGGGATGAGCATAGGTATCAGTATTTTTTTTTTTTTTTGTATCAGTATTTTTTTAAAAAGCATCCCAGGTTATTCCAATATACAGCTAAAATAGAAACCATTGCATTATAACCTTCCAAATATGTATAATAAAACCAAATAAAATTCTATAATATTAAAAAAAATGAGCTGCTTCAGATCATCTAGGTTCCCTTCATTTTTTAAAAAAAGTTACATTATTAATATAAGTTAATAACTGAGTGAAGGATCAATTAAATAACAAGTGAAATCTAAAAAACTTATTTATGGCAAGGATAGAAATTTTTCCATTTTTAAGCCACCTTTAAATTTTTTACTTTACGAGTTCTAAGTAAACTCATTTAAAGGTCAATTATTTTGTAGATATAAAAACAACTAGGTTTAACGATACCAAAGCATGTATTAGATAACCCAAAATGGGGGTTTCCATTAACAAAATTCTCATTTTATAAAAATATGACTATGGAATTTTAAATTATGCAGTGTGATATAAAAGACACAAATTTTTAGCTCTCAATGTGTTTACTCAGTTTTTTAAAAGAAATTTAATAGCCGTTTCTTCCAAATTGGAAGGTTATTATCAAATAATCGGATATATTTAAGAAATGTATACGACCAATAAAAAGCAAATAAAAGATGGCTAATGTTTCGTACATTTAAAATCTTATTTTATAAAGAAACTCAGCATCTTCCTGGGAGTGTAACATTGCTTTAATAATGCCAATTGACCAAATAAACCCCTGAGTTCTTGGGTCTACAAACAGTTATGTCCTTTTCTTTTATCCAAAGAATAAAAAGGTTTTCTTACTAACTCCTGAGTTTCTGGTGAAATTACCTAGTTGGTACATACCTTCCCAACCTATCGAAAACTGGGGCACTTGGTTTGCTTACATTGTTAAAGAATAAGTCTAACTGAAATGTGTGCGGAGAGGTCTCCCTGTGAATGAAACAAAGTTGAAACGTCAGCCTTTGCAATAATCAGTTCCTAAATTAAAACAAAAGACAAAGTACAAATTTAAAAGCAATTCTGGAATTATCTTAAGATTTAAGTAAAAATATACAGTTAATTGTAATATTTTCTATAATCTTATTCATATTCAATTCTCAAATAGACAACTATTCACTTTGAGTATTATTGAAAATGAAACTTTAATCAAGTATCATTAGCCTGGTACTTGGGCCATTTTAACACACATAAATATTTAAAATTTTTAATGTTATACTATAAAGGCAAATGATACTTAATTGTGATATCTAATTTTATAATTCTTTATAGCAGGATTATTCCCTTCCATTAGCAGAAAAGAACCAGGAGTTAACTAACTTCAAGTGATATAATTACAATTTGATTTCAACTTAATCCACATTAATACAAGATTATAATTTTAGCATCAGTGCCTTAAATTGTGACTTAAAGCTTAAATTCCTATTTGTATAGCAACAATTTACATAAATATTCTGATTCTTTTGTAGATGTATATAGTTAAAAGTAAGGCCTATTTAATTTGTGTTAGAATGAAATCCCACTTGATATATATTTCACCCTTGGCTAAAATTTCTTGGACTTAACTGAAAACCTTGATTTTAAATACCACATATTTTATTTACAAAAACTCCAAATGGTAAAAAGTATAATGCCCAGAGTATACCAAACAGGTTCCCTCATGCATGATAGAAGTACCAACAGGCACAATCGTTCTGAAAGGCAAGATGGCAATAATATTCAGAAGAATGAGAAAATGTTCACACCATCTGATCCAGAAATACGTTTTTCTAGGAAGTGTTTCTATGGAAACACTATTATACAAACAAGATTTTTTTTCAAGAGGATGCTCATCATACTCTTGTAATTTGAGAAGTAAAAAACACCTAATGATCCTCACACAAGAAACTAGCCAAATAAATTACAGTACAGTAGTACCCCCTTATCCACAGGGTACACATTCCAGGACCCCAATGGATGCCTGAAACCACGGAAAGTAATGAACCCTATATATACTATGTTTTTTCTCATATATATATATATATATATATATATATCAACATATCTATATATATCAACATATATATACCTATAATTTATAATTAGGCACAGTAAGAGATTAACAATAACTAATAATAAAACAGAACAATTATAACATACAGTAATAAAACCTGTATGAATGTGGTCTCTCAAAATATCTTACTGTACGGTACTCACTCTTCTTGTGAAAGGAGATAATAAAATGTCTATGTGATGAGATGAAGTAAGATAAGTGACAAAGGCATTGTGACTGAGCATCAGGCTACTACTTAGCTTCTGACAATCTGTCAGAAGGAGGACCATCTGCTTCTGGACTGCGGGTGACCGCAGGTAACCGAAACTCAGAGAGTGAAACAGTGGATGGGGGGGGGGGTCTACTGTATAGTCATTCATTATATTATGCAACCATTAGAAATCATATTTTCAAATAATATTTAATGATGTGAAAGTAGTCCTGACCTAATGTTAAGTAAGATAAAGAAATACATAAAACAGTATATAGTTGGGTCAGAGTAGCATACCTTTACTTTACCCAAATTCAACTATGTATGTGCATGTTCATCTAGTCTTTCCCTCCTATTCTTCTTCAAAATTGACCCGGGCCTTCAATACCTCAAGTAAAGGAAAAAAGGGCTCAAATGCAAATTCTTTACTTCTGAGGCCCCAAAAACTCAGGTGCTAGTCACTGAAAAGTAATTTAAAGAATCAGTGGTTGGGCAGCCCAGGTGGCTCAACGGTTTAGCACCACCTTCAGTCCAGGGCACGATCCTGGAGACCGGGGATCGAATCCCACATGGGGCTCCCTGCATGGAGCCTGTTTCTCCCTCTGCCTGTGTCTCTGCCTCTCTCTCTCTCTCTGTGTGTGTCTCTCATGAGTGAATAAATAAAATCTTTCAAAAAAAAAAATCAATGGTAATTTGCACTAGACTTTCATCTTAAAACTTGCTGACTCTAAAACCTAACCTCATGTGAGATAGGACACTTACAAAAAATAACAAAATATACAAACACATATACATTAACACAATGTATCAAATGTAAGGATTTTCTCAGGACAGAGGAATTAAAGGGATTTCAATTTTGCCTATATATTTCTGAGTTTTATAATGAGAAAAAAAAAACACTAAAGTGGGATCCCTGGGTGGCACAGCGGTTTAGCGCCTGCCTTTGGCCCAGGGCGCGATCCTGGAGACCCGGGATCGAATCCCACGTCGGGCTCCCAGTGCATGGAGCCTGCTTCTCCCTCTGCCTGTGTCTCTGCCTCTCTCTCTCTCTCTGTGTGACTCTCATAAATAAAAAAAAATAAAAAAATAAAAACACTAAAGTATGATGCACAAATATCACTTGATCTCTAACATTACTTCCTGACATTATATTTGCATGACTGTATTAATACTTCCTTTTACTGTTCTATAACATACTATGTACTATGTATACTATGTTTGGAATTATTAAAACATAAACTGCCATTCACCCCCAGCTAAGAAACAGAAGAAAGGGGACCCCTGGGTGGCTCAGTGGTTTAGCACCTGCCTTCGGCCCAGGGTGTGATCCTGGGGTCCTGGGATCAAGTCCCACATCGGGCTCCCTGCATGGAGCCTGCTTCTCCCTCTGCCTGTGTCTGTCTGTCTGTCTGTCTCTCTCTCTCTCTCTCTCTGTGTCTCTCATGACTAAATAAATAAAATCTTAAAATAATAAAAAAGAAAGAAAGAAACAGAAGAAAGAATGAGGAAGGAATATGTAACAATACTCCTACCAATTAAGGCCAATAGCAGAGGTCCATTTTACCAGCTGTTCTAGCCAGTCTCCAACACAGCCGTCAAAGACCCCTTGCTCCTGGTATTCTCATCACCTTTGTGTAGTTCGCTCACATGTTGTACCAGCAGAATATGTAATCAATAGAATATGGTAAAAATGGCAGTATGTCATTTCTGATACTAAGTTATAAGGCTATTCTCCATGTTGTGTGAGCAGCTCCATAGAGAGGACCTTCTGAAAGGAATTGAAGTCTCCTAACAACAGCCATGTGAGTGAACTTCTAAGCAAATTCTCCAGCCCCCAGTGAAATCTTCTGAGACCGCAGCCCTGGCCTATATCTTGACTATAACATCATGAGAGAACTTGAGCCAACTAAGCCATTTCTGGTTTACTGACTCTCAGAAATACTGTGAAGCAATAAATGTTTACTGTTTTAGGCTACTAATTTTGCTTTAATTTGTTATGTAGCAACAGATAACTAAAAGACCTTCCTTGACCAAAAGAAGTACAATTACATAAAACTGTTAGATACACTATCACTCTCCCGTCTTTCAAACTCTACATACACCCCTCTTAAAGGAAAAAATAGGAAGAAATTATAGGAAAATATAAGTTTTAATTTCCTTAAACATGGAAAAAAGATAGGAATTAATTATGATTTCTCATTATAAACGTTAATACTTATTGTTTTGTATCTGTTTTACTTTTGAATGGCCTGAAAACCTTTGAAGATTTTAAATCTATTTCTACAAATAACCAACTACTTTTTATAATTAAGAAGAAAAGAGCCCTTAACTTTGAATCTGTACCATAACACTGACTACTAAGTACCTGGTTTAACTCTTACAAGTAATTAAGTTATCACAGCATGCACATAATGAAATGTGGTATTGAGACTATGAGCTAAAAACTCACATAAACGTAAATGAAATGTGGTATTGAGACTATAAGCTAAAAACTCACATAAATGTATCATATATATTCATGCTTCCACAACCCAAATTTGGCTTATATTTCCAATTCATGCAGTTAAAATAAGATGAGAATGATTATTCATGTTACAACAAAGATCAAATTCCTCTGTTTTAGGTCAGTTGTTAAAGTTATCAATAATACCACATCAGGGACCATGTCTCACATTTTGTTTATTCCCACAGAGCGTAAGAGAAAGCATCAAACAACTACTTGCTAATTACAACTAAAGGATAATGTGAAACTAAAATTTATAAAAAGCCACATGTATCAGGTTACAAAGATAATCATTAAGTCATGAAAACTGATATGATATAAAAGACATATTTCCAAATATTCAAACTCTTATTTATTTTCAAGGAAAAAAACGAGTTAAAAATACTTCATCTAAAAAACACCCTTTATCTACGAGATTGTGCCACCCTAGAATATTTTAGAAAATATAAACACATTTCGCCAATTAAAAAATAAATAAAATTTCATCTAGCACTTAGATCAAATAATTGTTCTTTTCAAATATATAATGATACATGGATTATAAAAAAAGATCTATAATCAATTATAGTATGATGTAATATAACTATCAATGAATAGAGTTTTAGGGTTTTTTGGGATTTTTTTTACTTCCAAAATATTACCTTAAATTTTTGCATTTAAGAATATGTCTAGGACAATCTTATTCACAAACACTTTTAAAAAGAAAGTGACTTACCCGTATGCTCTATTATCTGGCAGGCTGCTATGAGCTCTTACTCCTGGGGGTATGACTCGGACTTCATTGATATAAACCACACAGGGAAAACGAACTACATCTATGTGAGAACTTTGCTTTTAAAAAAAAGGGAAGGAGAAGGACACACTGTAAGTAAAACACTCTGTCTATTCAAGATTTATTTTGTCTTCAGTTAATTTCTTAATCTTAAACTCCCTATCATTAAACCTGCATTATATTATTTATAATACTGTAGAAATCATGTTTTGAAAATAGCTTATGATTAAATGTACCTAGTTAAATCTCTCCATGTGTATAATAACATTTTCTGCAACGTATCTGCCTCTTTGCTGATGTTCTGAGGCCAGTATAGACCCCACAATCCCTTACTGTGAAAGATGTCTTTTATAATCCTGACTTACTAGGTTTTCAGAAAGGTAATATGATAAAAATACTGAGTATTACTCAACACCTCCTGCTTCTGGGGGCAGTACCTTGTAATCAAAACAGTATTTCTGCAACTACATGTATAAACATTCACACTAAATAAAGATTATGAGTACCATGTCAGTTCAATCAGACTGCAGGACCAAATGAATTCAGGGCAGATTTTTCTACAATTTTGAATTTCTGAATTATAGATAAGACACTGCAAATCTGTACTTTAATTTGCTTAATTTAAACTTACATACTAACTAATATCAAGAAACCAAATACTTAATAGTTGATCCCTGAAATTCAAAAAAGAATCTACAAACTGTTTACCACAATAAAGAAATGGACAGCATAAATTATATTCAGCATACATTTATTTCTATGCATTATTTGACACACTATCAGACAAAGGTGGCTTTTGTGATCAATAATTTAAAAAGAATTTTTCATAGTTTTTGGACTTAAATCAACTCTTTCTAGCAGTTCAGCTAACCATGATTATTTAGTGATCAAAATTCATGAGAAGAATGGTTCGTGTTATTTGTATCTAAAAAGACTGAATCCTGAGTCTCTTAAAGTTACACAAAATATCATGCATATCAACAGACAAAAGATTATTTAAGTTAGTCTTTCCTAAAATGTGAGAGAGGATGACTTCCCAATTTTGCATTTTAAAACTCAGAGATCATGATTAAATATATAGGCATAGAAATCTTATAATGTTTACTATTCAAATGCATTTAAAACCTCTCAAAGATATAAAACAAACAAGATAAGTGCAAAGTGAAGCTGACTGCTAGCTATCTTTCAAAACCCATTTTCTTCTTCTGCTAATTAAGCCTGAGCTGGGCACAAGTGAATGAAAGACTGGATTTCCCAGACTCCTGGGAAGCCACTGTGGACATCTGATCACTAAATTCTGACGGATGGGATGGAAATGGAAATGTGGCAGGCAAATCTGGATCATGTCCTTGCGGGAAGGTCCAGACTTCAGAAACTCCTACTTCTTGTTCCAAAATTCTGCTGCCTTTCTAGAACACCAATGGTATGGGTAAGCTATCTTGGACAACGCAGGCAATACCCTAAGGATGGCAGAGGAACAGTATAGAAGGAATATGGGTCTCTGACCTGGTGGAACTGTCATATTAGCCTTAGAATATTTAACACCCAGATTGAGAGAAAATCCTATTTTACCAAATCTACTGTTATTTTGACTTTTGTGACAACACTTGAACTTGTATCCTAATTATTACGAATACACCGTTGATATTCCACAAATACTACAGATTTACATAAAATAAATTAGCATTTTTGTCTCAAACTTTGGTGCTTTGTTTCCTTCCTGTAAGGAATTTTTTTTAAGACTTTATTTATTTATTTGAGAGAGAGTGTATGCGTTAGCAAGAGAGGAGGAATCTCAGGCAGACTCTGTGCTAAGTGCAGAGCAATGATGACCTGAGCTGAAACCAAGAACTGAAAGCTTAACTGACTAAGCCACCAAGGTGCCCCTATAAGAAACTTCTCTACTTATAAAGTGTACTATACAGAAGCTCCTTTGTTTACATGTTATAAATTCTCATTAATATGTACAAAGAAACTTAGAACAAAGTTCATTAATTGCATCCTCCTCTACCCTGCCCTATACTGATTAATTAATGGTATCAATAGTTAGGGTATAATCACTGTGGACCTAAAATAAATGAACTTAAAGGTTTTATGAACAGCCTTTCAAAATCTATTTTGTTTGTAAATAGAAGAATTTCTGTAGAAGTTGCTGCCCCTTTTATTCACTATTTATTTCTAAACATTTTGAGGTATCTATTATCTTCCAAGGAATGCCAGGTCCCAAAGACACCCAGACATAATTCTCAGCCATTAAGGAAGAGACCATCTATTGTCTCTTGACAATATATTGACATATATTGCTATGATACAGACTCACACAGGATACTGTTGAAAGTCAAAGGGGGTACTTATCAGATTGTGGGCAAAAACTTGTAGCAAGGAGAAGAGGAGAGTCAGGAAACATTTTTCAAAAGAAGTAGCACCTGAGCTAAGTAAGTCTTTAAGGAAAACAAGAATCAGTGGAAAAGGAGGAGAAAGAACAACTTTCCAAGCAAAGGGAGAAGCATGCACATAAGGGAATACAAACAAGAACTTGGAAGGTTCAAGAAACTGTAAGCATAGTTCACCGTGACTAGAGGGCAAAATAGGAGAGAAAGGGAAGTGGGGCACAGAAACTAAACACAATCAATAAAATTACAAGAAATACAATTTTCATCCATCGCCATAAGTCAATTCCAAATCTAAATCACCATTTAGGACCTCCCTCCCAAGCCCCAGACCACTATCACCGACTGCCAAACAGACATCTCCACTAGATGTCCCTCTGGTAGCAAAAACTCAACAAGTCCAAAACTGAAATCTTCTGTATCAGTGATAGCAACATCATCCACACAATGGCCAAGACAGAAACCATTACCATCCTTTGCTTCTTTCTCATTTTCTCACCTAAACCATTCATTTAAAAACATCAAGTCCTATTATTAAACCTCTAAACAGCTCTCAAATCTGTGTGTTTCTCAGGGTGCCTGGGTGGCTCAGTGGATTAAGCATCCGCCTTTGGCTCAGGTCATGATCCCAGGGGCCTGAAATCGAGCCCCACATTGGGCTCCCTGCTCACTGGGGAGCCTGCTTCTTCATCTCCCTCTGCCCCTACTCCCCAACTCTGCTCTCTCTCAAATAAATAAAAACTAAATTAAATTAAAATATCCTTAAAAAATAAAAATCTTTAAAAATCTGTGTATTTCTCTCCATTATTGCTGTCACTTCTCTAGTTCTAGACATTATTCACATTATCTGGATTACAGCAATAGGATCTTAACTGGTTTTGTGCTTCTTTCTTGCCCCCCTCCTCCTACTGCAGTGTGATCCTTCTACAAGGTCAGTGTATCACTCCCCCGTTCCTTAATGTCCCCAGGCCAACTTCCTTGTCTAAGAAACAAGTACAGTCTTTTCTTATCACTATAAGTTTATAGACCCAACATACCATGCTCTTTCTCACCCTCATGCCCTTACTCATGGTTTTATCTCTACTCCCACAGTCCTCTCTCCCATCTCCTTTTAGATGTCTACTTTCTCTTGAAAGCTGTGCCACAGCAAGTCTAAATGGGTGCCTCTCCTTCTGAATCAAAAATCTCATATCAAACTAAACTGTAACTGCTTCTTTTCTCTCTCCCATTACAACGGTATTTCAAGAAGACAAAAACCAAGTCTCAGTTTACTGTTATATTCATAGTGCCTAGCATATTCATTTAATGAATGAAAGACTTTTAAAGTGCTTAATAAAGGCTGATTGAATTATGTTTTCAGAGAGTAAAAATATTACAATGAAGTAGGGGCTTAAGATATCTCAAAGAATACAGGGGTGCCTGAGTGGTTCAGTTGGTTAAGCATCTGACTTTGGCTCAGGTCATAATTTCAGGGTCTTGGGTTCAAGCCCAATGTGAAGCCCCACATCAGGCTCCCAGCTCAGCAGGGAGTCTGCTTCTCCCCTCCCTCTCCCTCTGTCCTTCCCCCTGCTCATGCTCTGTCTCTCAAATAAATAAAATCTTAAAAAAAAAAAAAAAAAAGATATCCAGAGTGTCTAGAGGAGTACATAAATCTAGGAACACAGGTTGGTAATGGGAAATCATGGAAAATTTATGACTGTGAAGCTAACAAGAAGGTGAAGAAGAAAATGGTCAACTTCCAGGACTCTGAACCAGTCACCTTCAGAAAGAGTTCCTATGTGTTTCGAAGTCACAGTAAAACAGTCCCCCCATCCTTACTCTTCTATCCCTGAAAATATTTTCTCTTCTCTTTTTACCCTCTCCTTAAGGAGCTAGCTAGCTAAGGCTATCTCATCTATTCCTACCACTTCCATTATTACTTCTATTCAGAGAAGTTCTAAATTGGTTTCTTAAAGAAACTCTAAAAGTAAGACTGGGAAACCTGGGTGGCTCAGTGTGTTAAGTGCCTGACTCTTGATATCAGCTCAAGTGATGATCTCAGGGTCATGAGATCTAGCCCCATGTCAGCATCTGCACTGAGCATGGAACCTGCTTGGGATTCTCTCTCTCCCTCTCCTTCATGCTCACTTCATGCTTCATGCTCATTTCATGTTCTAAATAAATAAATAAATAAATAAATAAATAAATAAATAAATAAATAAATTTCTCTTTACCCCTCTCTCCCCCCTCCCACCCTGCTCTCTCTCTCTAAAAAAATAAATAAAACAAAATGAAGCAGGATTTTCTAGAATCAATCATTCTTGTAAAACTATCATTTAACCCAGCAATTCCACTCTAGCAAGTAATAAGTAATTAAAGATGCATTGGGGTGCCTGGGTGGCTCAGTCAGTTAAGTGTCTGACTCTTGATCTCAGCTCAGGTCTTGATCTCAGGGTCATGAGTTCAAGCCCCACACTGGGCTCCATGCTGGGCATAGAGCCTACTTAAAAAAATAAAACTAAAAAAAGAAAGATGCATAAAATAACTTTTATACCTACAATTTACAGACTTCAAAAATGACACATCACTGTAAAAAGTTAGAAAACCAAATGTATGAGATTATATAAATAACAGCACTACCACTTAAATATTATGCAGTCATTAAAAATGGTATTATATAGAATATCTAGGGAAAGAAACAGGATAGCTAGAAGACAAGTATAAGATAAGACATACTAAAAAAAAGGCATACTTTCTACTATATATCTTTTTGTACCTTTTGAATATGTACCTCATACATGTGTTTAGTCAAACTAAAAAGATAATGTTTTAAAATGAAGTATACTTTTAAAATGTTACATAGGCATAATTCTTGATCTACAAAGATACAAGACAAACTGTTAGGTGAGAAAAGAAACCATGAAACAGTATTACAGTATAGTACCTCAATGTGAGTGATGGGTACATACATTTAAGCATATATATCTATAAGAGGATTTGGAAAAAAATTAAAAAGCTATTATAGCTCGGATTAAGAAAGATAAGACTATGAAAGCCTTTGCTTTTCTGTACTTTCTTATTTTTCTATGATGGAATTAAAATTTACTAAAATAAGTTATTTTTTTTAAAAAAAAAAAGGTTACATAAAACCACAAACACAATTTGTAATTCATTTAGCACTACTAAAACCTCTTTCAGTGTTCCTCCTGGGAAATTTGAATAAATATCTTCTTCACCAGATTACAAACTCCTTTGAAAGCAAGGGCAATGGATTTTGGGAGTTTCTGTTTGTTTTCTTTTTTGTACTCTCCCTCATAAAGCTCTACCTAACCTTCAAAAACAATTGGTAGGGATCCCTGGGTGGCGCAGCGGTTTGGCGCCTGCCTTTGGCCCAGGGCGCGATCCTGGAGACCCGGGATCGAATCCCACATCGGGCTCCCGGTGCATAGAGCCTGCTTCTCCCTCTGCCTGTGTCTCTGCGCCTCTCTCTCTCTTATGTGTGACTAGTTATGTGTGACTATCATAAATAAATTTAAAAAAATTAAAAACAAAAACAATTGGTAAAAGAGATTCCCAACTTCCTACTGAGCAAATCTCTCTGGTGAACCACTAAACACACCAAAAACTAAAATACCTTGTTCCCATCAAACCCAACTCTAGACTTCTCCATTACTATCAATGGCCCCATCAGTTCTCTAGTCTCCAAAACTAGCACTCCACCATTTTTGACTATTCTTTCTTCCTCACACAATCAGTTACCACACTGTTAAATCTATAACCAAAATTCATCTCGTACCTATCCCTTCCTACTTAGTCCCACTGAGAATGGCACTGCTTTAGAGCCAGGAAATATGTCTGTATGCCTTCCTTCATCCAGCTATGTCACTTTAGGAAAGTCACGTAACCTCTCACACTCAGTCTCATCTATAAATTGGGGATAAAAATCTTTCAGAATTCTTGAAAGGATTAAAGATAGTGTATTTCAATATACTGCACTACACCTTGCACAAAATAAGCATTCAATAAATGCTGGCAATGATAACTGCCTACCCACTAACCTGGAACTTCCATTACATCTCACTTTTTCTTCTTGATTTGCCACCTGTAATTTTTCTGAACCATTTTAGGCATTACTGATCAATTAATTGACTTAATGTATTTTACTAGTCATTTAATTTGCTTGCTCAGAAACTATTTCCTACAAAATAAAGTCCATTTCCTTTGCTGAGCATTCAGGGAACTCCATGATGTGGCTTCAAACTGCCCATCAGCTGCCACTTCACTCTAGGACTTTTGGAATACTCCACAGAGGACTGGCTACTCCAGGACAATGCCCTGCTTTCTTATACACAATTGTGGGACATTTCCTCTTCCACCAAAGATCCAACTTCACATGACAACTACTTTGATGATGTCTTTCCTGATATTCTCAAATGAAGAGTCATCTCTCCCTCCACTGAAATTACATAGCCTTTGTTGGTAGCACCTAAAGGAGCTAAATAAATATTGACTGGGGTCCTAATGTCAGACACACACAGATTATAAACCCTGAGGCACCTGGCTGGCTTAGCAGGTGGAACGTGCAACTCTTGAACTCGGAGTCAGGAGTTCGAGCCCCACACTGGGTGTGGAGCTTACTTTTTTAAAAAAAGAGAGGAGGGCAGCCCTGGTGACGCAGCGTATTAGCACCACCTGCAGCCGGGTGTGATCCTGGAGACCCAGGATGGAAGACGTCAGGCTTCTTGTATGGAGCTTGCTTCTCCCTCTGCCTGTGTCTCTGCCTCTCTCTGTGAATAACAAAATCTTTAAAAAATAAAAATAATAAATAAAAAATAAAAAAAAAAGAGACAGCAGCCTGGGTGGCTCCGTGGTTTAGCGCCACCGGGCCCGGGGCCTGATCCTGGAGACCTGGGATG
Source organism: Canis lupus baileyi (assembly GCF_048164855.1). Taxonomy (NCBI): domain Eukaryota; kingdom Metazoa; phylum Chordata; class Mammalia; order Carnivora; family Canidae; genus Canis; species Canis lupus. The sequence goes on along the minus strand of NC_132865.1, from coordinate 2,575,919 downwards.
AGTCCCACACTGGGCTCCCTGCGTGGAGCCTGCTTCTCCCTCTGCCTGTGTCGCTGCCTCTCTCTGTGACTCTCGTGAATAAATACATAAAATCTTAAAAAAAAAAGAGAGAGAGAGAGAGAGAGAGAGAGGTGATAAACTCCAAGGGCTTCCCACTGCTTCTATATGCACTGACCACATTCTAACCCGGACCCTAATTTTGTGGCCCCAACCTCCAACACTTAGTTATAACTCCGTGGGAACAAACAGCTCGACATTCCACGTCCCCCACAAGCCCTCGGCCTTCCCTCAGGACTCGGTTCAACCGTGAGCTCTACCGAGCCTCCCTCAATCACTGCCAGAACCGGCCGTCTCCTGGTCCTCGCTGTTTGTCTAAGAACCAGCGGAGCCACGCTCGACTCGTACACGCAGGAGTGAACCAACACTGATTTCCCGAAACTAGAAAGCCGCTGACTTCTCATATGCTTCTTTCACTTTTAATGGTTCTGCCTGTACACATGACGGGTTTGTTCTGATCCAACTGCTAACTCCAGGGGGTTTCGGGAGCCCCGCTGGCGTGCGGCCGCAGAGGACGGCCGTGGACCAAGACCAGGGGACAAAATGAAGAGACCAGGGCGCGCCCGGTGAGGGGGCTCCGCAGGGAGCGCCTGCCTCGGGCCCAGGGCGTGACCGCGGGGTCCTGGGATCGAGTCCTGCGTCGGGCTCCCTGCGTGGAGCCTGCTTCTCCCTCTGCCTGGGTGTCTCTCTCTCCCTCTCTCTCCCTCAGGAATAAATACATAAAATCATAAAACAAAGCGACCAACAATTTCACCGTTTGCAAGACGTGCGGGGGTCTCGATTTTTACACAGGAAACGGTCGGAAGAACCAAAGTCAGTCAACTTTTTATTTCGCCACACACAGCGTTACGGCCGCAGCCGCACTGTCTCCGACCAGGGCCGAAGGGTCGCTCGGGGCCCACGTCGGAGGAGCCGCGTGCGCCCCGGGTCCCCGTGGTCCCGCCGCGGGCTCCGTGAGCGCTCCCGCCGGCCCTCGGGGGCCGCTGACAGGCCGCTCCGTGCCGCGCAGAGGTCGCGGGGTCGGCCCCTCCGGGACGACCGCCGCGCGACACCGCCGCCGCCGCGCCTCAGCCGCGGCCACGCTCCGCTCCGCTCCGGCCCCTCCTCGGCGAGCGCTCCCCACGCCACGGGCGTCCGTCCGAGCGAGCGGACTCTTCTTGAGCCCAGTGCTGAGGTGAGGTGAGGCGGGCGGGCGGGCGGCGCAGCCCCGAGCGCACCGCTGAGGGGGGCGCCCCCCGCTCCGCCCCCGGCGCTGTCAAGCCCCAAGCCGTCCGAGCCCCCGCCGGGCTGCCGCGGCCCACGGCGCTCCCACAAAGGGGCCAGGCGGGCTGAGCGGCCACCGCGCCCCGACCCCGCGCAACGGGGGGGCTCCGGCCGCCCGGCCTCAGACGTGGTGCCCACACCCAGGCGGGCGGGGGGCGGGGAGGGCGCCGCGTCTGTGGGGAGCCCAAGCGGCAGCCGGCGGGGCGAGGAGTCGCGGCGCGCCCCACGGCCCCCTGAGGGTCCCCGCGGCGAGAAGCGGCGTCGGAGTCAAGTCCGGGAGCCTTACCTCAGCGCTCGGGTGTTTAAAAGTGTCTAAAAATAGCAGCTCCATCGCCGAGTCCACCGCCATGTTCGCGGCGGGCGGGGGCCCAGGGGGAGGACTTCCGGGGCAGCGCTCCAGCCGCGGCGACGGCGGCTCGCGAGACGCGGAGCCCGCAGCACTTCCGGTGCCCAGCGCGCCGGCGCCGCGAGCCTCGGCCTGCCCGGAAGTGCGGCGCCGCGGCGAGCCCCGCCCCCGCCTTCTGCCGCGCGGCCGGGGGCGCCCGGGAGCTCGGGGAGGGGAGGGGCGGGGCGGGGGGCGGGGGGAGGGCTACGGCTACGGCGTCGCCGGCGGCCCACGGCCTCCACAGCCTGGCCTTTTAGCGCGTTGCCGGCCCGCGACGGCCTGGGGGGCGGGCCGAGTGCCCCGCGGGCTGCGGGGAGGGGGGAGGAGGGAGGGGAGGACGAAGAAGAGACGGGAGGAGGGGGGGAGGGAGGAGGGGTGAAGGTGAGGGGCAGGGGAGGAGGGGGAAGAGAGGGGAGGACAGGAGGGATGGGGAGAAGAGGGGAGGATGGAGAAAAGAAGGGAGGGAGGAGGGGGAGAAGGGGAGGGAGGGGGAAGATATGGGGAGGGAGGGGGGAGATATGGGGGAAAGAGGGGTGGAGGAGGAGGGGGAAGAGGGGAGGACAGGAGGGATGGGGAGAAGAGAGGAGGATGGAGGAGGGAGAGGGGAGGAGGGGCGAAGATGAGGGAGGAGCGGAGGGGGGAAATGGGGAAAGAGGGGAAGAGGGGGAGCGGGGAAGAGAGGGTGGACAGGAGGAAGAGGGGAGGAGGGAGAAGAGAAGGGGGAGGAGGGGGAGAGGGGAGGGAGGATGGGGAGAAGAAGGGAGGGAGAGGGGAGGAGAGGGAAGACAGGGGGGAAGAGGAGGGAGGGGGAAGGAGGGGAGGGATGGGGAGAAGAGGGGAGGATGGAGAAGAGAAGAGAGGAGGGGAAGAGAGGGGAGGGAGGAGGGGGAGAAGGGGAGGGAGGGAGAGGGGAGGAGGGGGGAAGATAAGGGGAAAGAGGAGGGAGGGGGAGAACAGGGGGAGGGAGGAAGAGAGAGGAGGATGGAGAGAAGGGGAGGGATGGGGAGAAGAGGGGAGGATGGAGAGGAGAGGGGGGAGGGGGGAAGAGGGAGGACAGGAAAGAGAGGGGAGGGGGGGAGGAGGGGGAAGAGGGGAAGCCGCCCACGCCGGACACACGGGCGGGTGGGGCGGGGAGGTTCACTGAGCGAGGCTGAAGACTAAGGCTTTTTTTAAGAAAGAGAAAACCTGTTATCTCAAAGAGGAGAGGTTTTTTCTTTTTTTCTTTTTCTCATCTGCAAATGTGAATAATGATGCCTAACCCACGGGCTTATCGTGAGAACTAGTGGAAATAAAATTGGAATCGTATAACGTGAAATGCCACGAACATAGAAGCAGAGAGTGAAGAGTTGGCCTCGTGTTGAGCAGTGGAGCAGCTGGAAGCGTTTGCAGCGCAAGGGGCACGGGGATGCCCCCGGGCTCAGTGTGGAGCCTCCGCCTGGGGCTCAGGCCACGACCAGGATCGAGTCCCTGGGGCTCCCCACAGGGAGCCTGCTCCTCCCCCTGCCTGTGTCTCTGCCTCTCTCTCTGCGTCTCTAGTGAATAAATAAATAACGTCTTAAAAAAAAAAAAAAAAAAAACTGGTACAAGCGCTTGGGAGAGCAGTTAGGAATTATTTCGTAAAATGACATGTGCCTACCCCGCTTCTACGCTAATTCTCGCATATGTGCCCAAAGAAATACCTACACATACAAGAATGTTCATGATAAAACTGGATATTGCAAAAAATCTGTTTATTGGCGTTAGGGAGTAATAAGGAAATCGTGGTATATGCATGCAATGTAATAACATAGCAGGAAGAAAAGGATGAGCTAGTTCCGTATCCACTAATATGGGTAATCTCAAATTATGGATAAACACGGAAAAGCAAACAGGTTGAAGAATACGTAGTGTAAAATAGCATTTATATAGTTCAAAACATGCACAATAATATAACTTGGGGGAATGTATATAAATTACAAAATTATAAAATGCATTGGAATGATAAACACTAAAATTTAAAGATAGTGGGAAACTGGACAAAGATGAAATCAAGAAGCTCATAGGAGCTTAAATTCTTCGTTTATGTTTCATTCTTTAGGTTGGTGATGGTTTCACAGGCATGCCTCACATTATTGTTTGTGCCTTCTGCTATGCCTGAAATATTTAATAATTATTTTTCTATTTCTTTCTTTCTTTTTTTAAAGCCTGCAGCACCCGGTATTCCCAGGCGGTCTCCCATCCCAAGTACTAATCAGGCCCAACCCTGCTTAGCTTCTGAGATCAGACAAGATCGGGCACGTTCAGGGTGGTATGGCCGTAGACTATTTTTCTATTTCTTAAAGCAAATCTCCATCCATACCCTTCCTTAGCCAGTTTCCTCCGTTAGCTAACAGTTCATCTTTTACTATTTGCTTTTTTTTATGATTTTATTTATTTATTCATGAGAGACACAGATAGAGACACAGGCAGAAAGAGAAGCAGGCTTCCTGCAGGGAGGCAATATGGGACTCAATTCCAGGACCACCCCCCCAGGATCACAACCTGAGCCAAAGGCAGAAACTCAACCACTGAGCCACCCAGGTGCCCACAATTTGCTTTTTCAAAGGACTGGTTTTTGCTTTCATATTTATTATTCCCACCATTCTTCTATTTTCTTTTTTCCTTTTTTTTTTTTTTTTAAGATTTACTTATTTATTTTAGACAGTGGGAAGCGGCAGGAGGAGAGCGAGAGAGAATCTAAAGCAGGTTCCATACCAAGCACTGAGTCCAACATGGGGCTCAGTCCTGCAACCCTGAGATTATGACCTGAAACAAAATCAAGAATCAGAAGCTTGATGGAGGACTGAGCCACCCAGGTGCCCCCGTTAATAGACTATAGGTTGTTTTAGAGACTTAGGGTTGTTTTAGTTTTACGGGAAATTAAACAGCTAATACTGGATTTCTCATATATTCCCTTTCCCTCCTATTGAAAGATTCCCTAATTGTTAGTATCTTGCTTTACCGTAGTACATTCATGACAATTGATGAACCAGTATTGATACATTATTATTAGCTGAAGTCCATAGTTTACATTAGGGGCCACCCTTTGTTTTATGTTGAACATATATACTATATGCATATTTCAATTTTTAGATTATCTCTGAAAGAATTATGTAAGAAACTGTTGTTGCCTCCAGGGAGGGGAGCTTGATGACTAAAGTATAGAAATAGCGGTAATCTATCCCTGTGTGCACATATTTTGAAAGATGAAGAGTAAAGAAACTTGAATAAAGAACTTTTGTTGCATAGATAGAACAGAGAAATGAGGTGGTTGTGGTAGGGGGAACTGGGATCAGGAAAAAGTGTTTTTAAGATGGGAAATAGAACATGCAGACTGGTGGAAGTCAAGCAACGGAGAGAGAAACTGATGATATAAGAGAATGAGGGGGTATCTGAGGTAGCAAAATATTGAGTGGGTGGGGGGCAGGTACATGGTAGCCAAATAGAAAGTGACCTTTGCTAAAAAAGAATGCCTGCTCCCTGGTGACCAGGGGCAAGAAGGATCCATGGGTACACATGCAGATGGGAGTAATGATTTAATATGTGGAGTTTAGGAAGTTCCTTGTTGATGGCTTTCTATTGTCTCACTGAGATCATGAGCTATAATTGAGAGGACAGTCAGACGTGTAGAAGAAATAAAGTATTAACCAGACTTCAAGGAGAGCCTAGAATCCCTGATTGTCTATCACCTCACATAGTGTATAGAGCCCCAGATTCACTTCTTGCTCACTATTCTCACCTTGTTCCTACTGTAGCATTTGAAGATTCAGACATTCCCAGCTAGATACGGCTCCCTTAATACAGAGGTATTTCTCAATATTGTCCCCTAGGACTTACATGGTTTCATCTGCTTTGAATGTGACTCCCTTGTTACGGCTCTCAAAAACCTATATACAGTAGCATGGGGCACCTCGGTGGCTCAGTCAGTTTGCATCTGACTCTTGATTTCAGCTCAGGTGATGATCTCAGGGTCATGAGATTGAGCCCCGTGTCTGGGGTCTACACTGGGGGTAGAGTCTGCTTAAGATTCTTGCTCTCAAAAAAAAAAAAAAAGATTCTTGCTCTCTCTCTGACCCCCCATACCCCACCCCTACTTATGTGCACTCTCTCTCTCTTAAAAAAAAAGAAAAAAGAAACTACATACAGTTATAATAGCATCCAAAAGAATAAACTACTTAAAGAATAAATTTAACCAAGGTGGTGAAAGCTTTGCACACTTAAAACTATAAAATATTGCTTAAAAAAAAAATTAAAAGGCAAATAAATGGAAAGACATTGGCCTTTTTTTTTTTGTTTTTTTTTACAAATGGAAAATCTGATTCTCAAATGCAAATGGAATTTCAAGGGGCCCCATATAACAAAAACAATCTTGAAAAAGGAGAACACATTGGGGAGGACACACACATCTTGATTTCAAAACTTACTACAAAATTAGAGAATCAGTGCTGAGTGAAGTAAGTCAGTCGGAGAAGGACAAACATTATATGTTCTCATTCATGTGGGGAATATAAATAATAGTGAAAGTGAATATAAGGGAAGGGAGAAGAAATGTGTGGGAAATATCAGAAAGGGAGACAGAACATAAAGACTGCTAACTCTGGGAAACGAACTAGGGGTGGTAGAAGGGGAGGAGGGCGGGGGGTGGGAGTGATTGGGTGACGGGCACTGGGGGTTATTCTGTATGTTGGTAAATTGAACACCAGTAAAAAATTTTTTTTAAAATGTAAAAAAGTCAAGATATTTAAATTGAGTAATTACATATTATTAAAGGGTGAGCTACAAAAACTCTAGTTACAGGCAAAAAGAACCAATAAGAAATACCCTTTATTTAAAAAATTAAAAACAGCAAAAAAAAAATTAGAGAATCAGAACTATAGCAACAGCATAAGGATAAACATATACAACAATAGAATAGAATTAGAGGCCAGAAATAAACCTTCACATATATAATGAACATATATGTCAAGGGTGCCAAGGGCATTCAATGGGGAAAGAATAATCTCTTCAATAAGTGATGCTGAGATCATTGGATATCTATATGCAAAAGAATGATGTCGGACCCTTACTTCATCCCATACACAAAAAATGAACTCAAAATGGGTTGAGGACTTAAGTACAAGAGCTAAAACCATTAAACTTTTAGAAGAAAACATGGGTAAATCTTCATTACCTTGTTTTGTTCACCAATACATCCTTAGTATCTGGCACACGCTAAACATTCAAAAATGGTAAAAAAAAAAAAAATTTAAAAAACATTCAAAAATGGTTATTGAGTGAATTGATTTTTTGTTTGCTATTTCGAATCACTTATGGAATTATATTTTGCATTGAATGTCATGTTATACATTGTATGCTTAGTCTGGACTATTCTTCCTCTTTCATTTTTATCTGCCTCCCTCATCAAATGATCAACTCCCCCAGAGCAGGGCTCTGTAAACAGCCCTTACTAGCTATTGCTGTTTGACCAGCCATAGTCTCTTTCCTTCTTTGATTGCCACCAACTTTCAGTGATAAAAAGAGCAACTTGAAGAAAATAAAAAATCGCCTCTAATGTGAAAGGCAATTTAGGTAAATCTGAATGCTTGCCAGAAGCAACTGGACAAAAAGACAAAGAAGTGGGAGAGAGCTAACCAGCCCCAGACAGCTCAATGTCGCATTTATTTGGTAACAGAGGAGCTCCTTTCCGAGGTGACATGCACACAAGCACAACAGAGCAAGAGGAGGATCCAAGTGAACTGCCAAGCATTTCAGCCTCTCCAGAGGCCCAGTATATCAAGAACAACTGATTGGGGGCTCTGGCACACTGCCAAGTACAAGACATCCGTCCACCAGCAGGAACACAAAGAGCCTTCGTTTTCTCCCCTCTCGGAGCACACTGATTAAAAGTAACAGCTGCCACCCTTTCTCCCTGATACTTGAGCATGATAACTCCCAAAGCCAAGGTCTTGCTATGAACCTTCCACACCATTCTTCAAAATGAGGCCTGGAAGATTACCTAAAAGTTTGAGGAACCTGGATTGGACACTATTACCTACCAAACTATCTCGAAATAAGCACACCAGTTAGTAGCAATTGTTCTGAAAGATTTCATGACTCCAGCTATTTCTCAGCTCTTTATGCAGCTTCATAAAGGCATAACACTCCAGGATCCTGTGTGTTTTAAGATAGGTAAACAGCCAAAATGTTGTGGTTCAGTTCTACCCTTGGGTACAGAGTCTACACTGTGTAGATGCTAAGCCTTACTTAAGGCACTTCTTCTTTTTTTTACTTGCTCTACTGTATTTAGCAGATCCACAATCTCTCAAAGCGTGTTCCCTTAAGAAGCCCATGGAAAACAATTTCTGTGGGCTGCCTGGGTGGCTCAGCGGTGGAGCATCTGCCTTCAGCTCAGGGTGTGACCCCGGGGTCCTGAGATCGAGTCCCACATTGGGCTCCTGATGAGGAGCCTGCTTCTCCTCTGCCTCTGTCTCTGCCTCTCTCTGTGTCTCGTTGAATAAATAAATAAAAATCTTCAAAAAAATATTTCTGTGATCAAAAATAATTTGGGAAATTCTGTATACCTTGTCTCCCTCTTAGAACTTCATCGTGCACATTATAAGCTCTAATGAGTCCACAGAGAAGAAACTACTCTTTCTAGAACTTAACTAGCACTTGCAGCTTAGTTTAAACTTGCTTTTAACAACTTCAATGATATCTATACAATTAAAAGCTAGTGACATCAGCTTTATGGATTATTCTTTCTTTTAGCACTTTTAAATAAAAGCTAGGTAGATTTGAAGATGGCTAGTAGAATGAATGGAGTTGGCTAAAAACTTACTTTTATATAAGAACTTCATGTTAGTTGATGAGCAAATTAAGTTCCTCTCTCTCTCTCTGGATCCACTTATACCCCTGAATCAAATATTCTACCCCTATCTAAATCTCTTTCAATTTGTGCAGTAACCACAATCTGGTTTCCCAGCCTCGGCTAATTTGACCAAGGATGGTCACCTGGCACAAGGGAGGTTGTAGGGAGTCCTCAATTGGCAACAACCTCTGACTTATGCGGCTTGACTTGAAAAGATAAGAGATCGGAGTGAAATTACCAGCTGGTAGTGAGACAGAAGGATGCAGATGCATGGAGCAGAGCCAAGGCAAATTAATGACAAAGGATTAAACTGGAACAAGCATTGATGATCACCTGTGCTGAGGTCCCAGTGCTGAGGTAGCCCCAGCCATGTCACTGCTCTTGTTTCAAATTAATGCTTCTAACCATAATCCCCTTGTATTTAAACCATTTGAGTGGATCTCTATTTCTTGCAAACTGTTCCTTTTTTTTTTTTTTAGATTTATTTATTTGAGAGACAAAAGAAAGAGAGTGCAAGCAGGAGAAAGGGCCAAGGGTGAGGGAGAGAATCGTCAAGCAGATTTCCCGCTGAGTGCAGAGACTAACGCTGGACTACATACATCTCATGACCTTGAGCTCATAACCTGGGCCAAAACCAAGAGCTGGATGCTCAACAAAATGAGCTGCCCAGGAATCCCTCTTGCAAACAGTTCTACATTAAAACAACTACTTACCAAGTGTTCTTCTGAGATCAGTGGAATGTATGCAACAGAATGAAGTATGGCAACGACCTTAATTGAACTAATGGTAGAATTAGAGAAATAAAACATCAATGTCAGACAATAACTGATCATCTAAGACTGTTTATAAAATTACGGAATATAATATAGAGAGAACACTGGACTTAGAGTAAGAAAACATGAATTTTTGAGACCTGGGACTCAGACTCAGGGAAGAGATGGCACATTCAAATGCTTAATTCAAGAATGTTTAATGATATAGGGCTCCTGTCTGGCTCAGTCAGTAGAACATATTATTCTTGATCTTGGGGTCCTGAGTTCAAGCACCATGTTGAACATAGAGCTTACTTAAAAAAAAAAAAGAATGAATGTTTAAGGACATATTTTTCAAAAGAAACAATGTTTAATGAAACTTTTGAGGTAGTGAGAATGACTATTGATCATGGTGATGGCTTCACAGTGTTCATTGTCAGAACTCAGCAAGTATACACTTTAAATACGTGCAGTTCATTGAATGTCAGGCATGCTTCAATAAAGCTAAAAAAAAAAAAAGGAAGAAAAAGAACAGGATGTTTGGGGCACCTGGGTGGCACAGTCGGTTAAGCATCCGACTCTTAGTTTCGGCTCAGGTCATAATCTCAGGGTCATGAGATGGAGCCCTGCATTGGGCTCCACGCTCAGTGCAGAATCTGCTTAAGTATCTCTCCCCTTCTCCCTCTGCCCCCTCAAAACAAATTAATAAATATTTTTTTAAAAATTTTTAAAAAGGATGTTTAATGAAGGAACTATTTACTGAAATATGAGTGTCATCAAGAGGAAAGCATCTGTGGACAAGCAATCCTGAGAAGCCATTAGCACCCTGGGGCTGAAGGAGCACGGAGGAGACTTAAGAAATCAACAGAGCTCTAGCTGTGAACATGGGGCCTACAAACCATCTGTTGCCCTCTAGTAAGAGATAAGAACAGAATTTGAGAGTGAATGTTTAGAAACTTCTATACCAATTTAACAGACTAATGTCACCTTTGTTGAATCCAATGATATAAAACCTGCGGATTTATATTTTATAGGTCTTTGGGGTTTTTAATTTCACTTTCCCCCTAATTCATTTTGTTATTTTTTTAAGGTAGCGATCAATGGTGGGGTGGTAATTTTAAAAGATCACCATGGATAGTTTGAAAAACACTAGTCTAGAGGAGTTCAATCTCTGATAAAACGTGAGCTCTGCATGGGAAGAGCTAGGGAACATGCATCCTTCAGTCTCTTTCCTCTCACAATGATCTCTCTGTCTCTACCCTGGGCTAAACCCAATAAAAAGGCAAAGTACAGAGAAACTCAGGTAATGGAGTATACAGCCAGCTGGGCACGGAGCAAGCAGGGAAGGATGGGGAATGGATCTAGAGGAACAAGCAGAGAGTAAACTGTACTCTGGACTATGACACTCATTAGATGTATGATCTTCGGAGAGGGACTTGGTCTCAGTAAACCTCAATTCACCTCACCCCCAAAGGAATGGGGGACCCTAGACCATCCTTCACTTATTCTATCATTCTCCCTTCACTTCCTTGAGCCAGAGACTTGGCGATCATCCTTTATTCTCCTCACCAGTGTCCCATCCAGGCAGTCCTGCTGGGTGTACCTCCACAACGACATTTGCAGGTGGCTCCTCCTCTCCACCCCATGCCCTGCCTGACCTGAGTTCCTTGGCCTTTGTCCACTGAGCTGCGACAGCCTTCTGACCAGTCCTGCTCTACTCCAGTCCATCCCCCAGGGTGACACATACAGATTTGACTAACTTACTTCATAACTTAAGTACAGGTCTTGAAAGTGAGCATTTAGAAAAACTTAAGTGTTCAGAATCCTTGAATGTTTGGGTTGGGTTGGGTTTTGGTCTTCAGATCAATAAGTGCTTTTGTATGCTTCCATGCTTCTTTTTTAAAAATATTTTTTTCTTTATTTATTCATGAGAGACACACAGAGAGAGGCAGAGACACAGGCAGAGGGAGAAGCAGACTCCCTGCAGGGAACCTGATGCGGTACTTGATCCCAGGACTCGATCCCAGGACCCCGGGGTCACACCCTGAGCCAAAGGCAGATGCTCAACCACTGAGCCACCCAGGTGTCCCTCCTTCCATGCTTCTAATCATGCTCTTTTCCTCTGTTTGAAATGCCCTTGTCCCTTTGTTGCCAGCTAACTCTATTCACCTTTCAGAACTTGGGAAAATTTCCCTGACCACCACACCGAATACAAGCAAGGAGCCACTTTATGCTCTTATTGTACACTTTATTATTCACTTATTTCTGCACTGTAATTAACCTTACCTTTAGAAACTGTAAATCCCCTGAGGCACCTGCTGGTTCAGTGGATAGAGCCTATGACTCTTGATCTCAAGGTCATGAGGTCAAGCCCCACATTGGGCGTAGAGTCTACTTTTAAAAAATGAGGGCTGCCTGGGTGCTCCATCGGTTAAGTATCTGCCTTCGGCTCAGGTCATGATTTCAGGTCCTGGGACTGAGCTCTGCATTGGGCTGCCTGCTCAGTGAAGAATCTGCTTCTCCCCTCTCCTGTGCTCATGCTCGCTCACTCTCTCTCCCTCTCTCTCTCTCTCAAGTAAATAAATAAGATCTTTTTTTTTTTTTAAATGAAACTATAAACTACCTGATGGAAGGAGCTACACCATTGTCAGAGTATTTCCTTGCCTAATAGAACCTGGACACAATAAACGCTCTCTTTGTATATTTGTTGAATGAGTGAATAAATGAGAATGGGGTGGTCAGTAGAGTCTTCGTGGAAATGGAATTTGAACTAAATTCTCTAGGATAGACAAGAATGAGATGGCCAGAAAGGAGAGGAAGTACATGAGATGGCCACAGAGAAGGGGAGGAAGCACCCAGTTTGTATAACAATTTGAAATCAAATTGTTGACCAAGTCAGAATGACCAGTATGATGGTCAAATATATGTAGATGAGTTCGAATGTAGGAACTAAAGATTAAAGGGAGGGCAGCCCTGGTGGCGCAGCGGTTTAGTGCCACCTGCAGCCTGGGGTGTGATCCTGGAGACTGGTGATCGAGTCCCACATCAGGCTCCCCGCATGGAGCTTGCTTCTCCCTCTGCCTGTGTCTCTGCCTCTCTCTGTATGAATAAATAAATAAAATAAATAAAATAAAATAAATAAAATCTTAAAAAAAAAGATTAAAGGGAAGAAGGTTTTTGACGTTCTGTAACAAAGAGCCTTGAATTCCATGTTAGAATTTGTCTTGTAAGCAGGGAGTGAACTGCGAAATTGAGGTTGAACATTGACCTCTTTGTTCGCTTGTTTGTTTTTAAGATTTTATTTATTTGAAACAGAGAGAGAACAAGTGGGGAGGAGGGGCTGAGGCAGAGGGAGAAGCAGACTCCCTGTTGAGTCAGTCCAATGCCGGACTCAATCCCAGGATCCTGAGATCATGGCCTGAGCCGAAGGCAGACGCTTAACCTACTGAGCACCCCTGGTTCCCCAGAACATTGACTTCTTTGAAGGGAAAATTAAATTATAGAAAAGATGTATTAGGAAGATTACTCTTCCTGTGGTGTTTACAATTAACTGAAATAAAAGGAGAGTAGAAGCAAAAAAGTCATCCAGAAAGTTATTAAAATAATTCATAGGAGGGGGGGTTAAAAGTCGAGATTCGGATTGTTGGCAGGAATATGGAAAGGAAATAGAGTGAAAAGAGAGACATTAAAAAGAAAACAGTTATAGAAAATTTGTTAAAATAACGGTCTCTAATGATTAGCCTACATGCATGCAACTTAGCATTTACTGATTTGTTGACACTCTGAAATTCAGGTTGGTACCAATGACGGAAATAAAGATGAGACAAGACGATGACGTAATGAATGCATCTGTTTTCCTAACGTGTATTACTGTTGTTGTTTAACATAAAAAGTCAGGCTGAAAATTAAAATCTCAGACAAAAGGTTTTACATTTTGGATTCCAAGGCCTCGTTGCAGTATCTACTGCCACCTGCTGGCAGAGGGAGAGTGACTAGAGTCTCGGAATTGGGAAACCTAACAAGTCTCGGTTGACATTATGTAGTCATTCAAATGCGAAGTACCTGGAGGGTGACAGGGGTTTCTATTCTTTATTATATACTCCAATTGCTGTATCACCACCAGCTCAAGGAGTCCTGTGGATTTGCCACTGGGTGATCACGCTCGATGCCTTATTCCTTTTTCATTCTATTCTTCGGGAGTAGTTTTGGGATTTCCTTAGATTTCCTCACTTCAAGAAAAAAAAAAAGATTTCCTCACTTCTAAGATTGAAACAATGAAAGTTTGCTAGCTACTTCCACTATATTGTAGAAAAAGAATGGAGGAAAGAAAACTCAAGTAAGGGTGTTTTTCTTTTGTTTGTACCAGACATCTGTTTTGTTCTACAAATGGATTTTTTTAAAGATTTATTTATTTGAGAGAGAGAGACAGAGTGAGGAGGGGAGAGACAGAAGGGCAGGGAGAGAGGAATGCAAGCAGACCTCGAGCTGAGCACAGAGCCCTACCTGGGGCTTGATCTCACAACTCTGAGATCGTGACCTGAGCTGAAACCAAGGGTCAGATGGGTGTTTAATCAACTGCACATCACCCAGGTGCCCCTACAAATTGATTTTTTTTATTTATTTTTTAAAAATTTTGATTCAGTACCATAAAGTTTTTATTTTTGCTGTGTTGTAGTAATAGGTTTTAAAATATACTAGAGTGATCCTACATCTAAGTGAATATTGATAGGTTAATATTGGAAGTACTGGATCTATATACATATCCTTAAAATATTCATGCCCTTTGATCCAATATTTTTCATTTTGGAAGTTTATCTTAAGGAAGTAATCACAAAATGGTGAAACAGCTTTATTTACAAAACATGTATCACATCATTTGTAATAACAAGAAATTGAAGATCATGTAAATGTCCAATAAAACAGTAACTGTAAACACTGCTATAATCATAAAATGAAGTGCTTAATAGCCATCAAAATGATATTCGTGAATCATTTAGAATCACATGGGAAGGTGCATTTTATTTTGGTAAATCCATATAAGGGCGCCTGGGAGGCTCAGCAGTGGAGAGTCTGCCTTCGGCTCAGGGCATGATCCTAGGGTCCCGGGATCAAGTCCCGCATCGGCTCCCTGCATGGAGCCTGCTTCTCCCTCTGTGTCTCTGCCTCTCTCTGTGTCTCTCATGAATAAATAAAATCTTTTTTTAAAAATGCACATAAATATGTGATTACAACTATATAAAACTAAACAAAATCTTAACAATCCATGGATATAAAAAAAACTAGAAAGAAATATTTTATTTTTCTATATTCTAATCCACTGTTCTTCATGGTGAATTACTAAAATCCCATATGGTGGTAACTGGCCTCCTTAGTGTCCTAAGCAGCATATCAGTCTCATAAAATCCTATGTAGTCCCTCACAAATACTGTGTATTCAATAAATATTCATTCCTTTTTCTTACCTAAGCATTCCTGAGGGTGGAGAGAGGTTATGTGTATTGTATGTAAACTAGTTCTCACTAATTTACAGAATATTTTCATCTTCTCTCTATTTGATATTTCCAAATAAGACCATGCACTTAAAAAAAAAAAAAGACTTTATTGATTTATTCGAGAAAGAGAGAGAGAGCATAGAGGGAGATGGAGAAGCACCCTCCCCGCTGAGCAGGTTGCCCAACATCCAACAGGAAGAAGCCAGCACAGTTCTCCCACATGCATTTCCAGGAAAATTTCCCCATAAACTATCTCAAAATTACTTATTGTAAAATCCATCTTACTTTTGTGGTTTAAATATTAGTCCTGTGGGATGCTCCTCAAAAAAAAAGGTCCTATGATCAAATACATTTGACAAAATATATCTACTCTCACCTCCTCTAAGAGGTTCCCATTGTACATGAACATAGTGAAGGCTTTAAGAAATGCTTCAGAGGGAAGACTGTTGAATTTTGTTTAGTCAATTGTTCCACAACCTTCTTTGACTGAAGAAACTTGTTTCCGAGGAACACCTTTACCCAGCCATGGAACATATTTTGGAAAAGATTGTGTCAAGGCAAACATCTGACGCCTTCAGACTTGGCTGTCTTCGGTGGCTACAACTGGTCTGTACTTAGCTACCAAGTCAACAATTACAGAGCCCTATAATGTAATATCATTGTGTGTCAAATATACTCAAATTTTAAGGAAAAAATGTAAAAACAAACAGAAAAGAAATTATAGGGCGAGAAGTGAATTCAGGAACCAAAAATTAAATGCCATTTTACAAATTTTTTGCAACATGAGGTGATTGTTTCGTAATTCCACTGGCTTTATGTCTGCCAAAGATTGCCATGCCAAATCTTTTTGTATTTTGTTTTGATACCGGGACTATAAAGAAATGAATCAACATATAATAGTTACCTCTGGGAGTGGGGGGATAGAGGATGGACATTAAGGGGGGCACGTGATGTAATGAGCACTGGGTATTATATAAGACTGATGAATCACTGACCTCTACCTCTGACCAATAATACTATCTGTGAATTAATTGAATTTTAATTTTAAAATAAATAAATAAATAGTTATCTTTAGGAATGGCAAACTGTTAAGGGCACCATCAGTGTAAATTTTAGACTCTAAAAAAGCACAAGAGCTTTAAAATCACAGGAAAATGATCATTCAGACTTTCTGATATTCCCAGAAAATGTTCCCTATTAAAAATTGTCTTTACTTCATCTACCCCTATTTCACAAAATGAAGAGGTCTCATCCATATCTTTTTAAAATTAAGCTTAACATGTGTTAAAAAAAAAAAAAAAACTCAACTGAGTAAATTTAAGAATTAAACTGGCTTTATTCCTGACTCAGGCAGCATCCCATAGAGCAGAGAGAAAGAGGCTCCAAACTGTTACACAAAATGGGAGATTTCTACGGGCAGAAGGGGGCAGGGACAAGGAAAGAATGGATTCTCTCATCTTCCTTTAGAGTATGGAAGGGGTCTATCAAGTGGATTATCTCACTACTCCAGACCAATAAATTCCAGGTTGACCAGTTAAGACTATATTTCTGGGGGGACGCCCAGATGGCTCAGCAGTTAAGGTCTGCTTTCAGCTCAGGGCCTGATCCTGGAGTTCAGGGTTCAAGTCCCACATCAGGCTCCCTGAGGGGAGACTGCTTCTCCCTCTGCCTATGTCTCTGCCTCTCTCTCTGTGTCTATCATGAATAAATAATAAAATCTTTAAAAAAAAAGATTATATTCCTGGGGGAGGTTGAAACTGCAAATTGGTTAGGTATTAAGTGTCTGTTTGGTGACATGGTCTTAGCACAAGTAACTCCATTGTCTTTTTTTTTTTTAAACATATGCCATTACCATTTGCAAACTTCTTCCCAAAATATCTCATTGATTTAGAAGACATTGGAGAAAAAATCCAAAAGTAAGTAATGTAGATAAGAAATGTGAAAACTGGGCAGCCTGGGTGGCTCAGCGGTTTAGCGCCGCCTTCAACTCACGGCGTGATCCTAGAGACCAGGGATTGAGTCCCACGTCGGGCTCTCTGCATGGGGCCTGCTTCTCCCTCTGTGTCTCTGCTTCTCTCTCTCTCTTTCTCTCTCTCTGTGTCTCTCATGAATATATAAATAAAATCTTAAAAAAAAAAATGAAATGTGATAACTATGATTCTCCAACAAAAAGCAGAAGGAATGTGGCCACAGATGAAATTCCCTTTGAATCTCCAGTGAAGAGGTTGAAAGGTGTCAGCTTCACAGTGTGATGGTGGTTAATAACCTAAACTGCTATATCATATATCATATCTTCAGTTGTACATTCATGTAAAATGCCCAATTTCACACTAAACTCTGGCTTCAGAGACTTTTCAAAACATATCACAACAGGCCCATCAACAAGTGCCCAGCTAGATAGATGGTCTTTTACAGACAACAACAGCTGCTGATTTGCTTATTTCCTGCACTAAACATTGCTGAGTTGATAGGCCATCTGGCTTTAGGGTTTTTTTTTTTTTTTATTGCAATGGTGATTGAAACAATACTTTAAAATCTATATTCTTATTCAACCCTGTGATCCAGGAAGAGCAAAGTGTAGGAAGGATAAATATTTGTGGAACAAATTACGATCACGTTAGGCAAATTTTCCAGTTTCTTTTATTTAGCAGCATATATACCCTTGCTATATTTTGCATATTTGTGGAATTATCGTCTAGAACCCCAGTATGCATGACAGTTTCAGATACTAAAATTCTAGTTATTTAAGGCATTTAGTATTTTAGCATATGTTTCAACCATTATCATTTATATGATAAGCATAAATTTATGTCGTAACAATAATGTGCCTAGAATTTTTTTAAATCACCACTTGTTTAAAAACCCCAGGAAATTCAAAGAAAGATTAAATCTACAAATTCAAAGAACTTTTTAGTGACTGATCAAATTACAAAACTGGATGAAATGCATATGAAATAGATCTTTCAAAATACATGTTAAGCATAATATGATTCAGTCTTTTTTCCTTTGAACTGCTAGTAAAACCAGAACATGACTTCCTTTTAGTTAAATTTTTACTTTTTTAAAGAATGTCTGGGGAATCCCTGCATGGCTCAGCGGTTTAGTGCCTTTGGCCCAGGGCGTGATCCTGGAGTCCTGGGATCAAGTCCCGCATTGGGCTCCCTGCATGGAGCCTGCTTCTCCCTCTGCCTGTGTCTCTGCCTCTGTGTGTGTGTGTGTGTCTTTCATGAATAAATAATAAAATCTTTTAAAAATAATAAATAAATAAAGAATTTCTATGCCTGTGGGGCACCTGGGTGGCTTATTCAGTTGAGCACTTGGCTCTTGGTTTCAGGTCAGATCATGATCTTAGAGTCATGGGATCAAGCCCCATGTCAGGCTCTGCACTCAGGGGACAGTCTGCTTGAGATTCTTTCTCTCCCTCTCCTCCTGCACCACCCAATCCCCTACTATCACCCTCTCTCTCAAATAAATAAATAAATAAATAAATAAATAAATAAATAAATATTAAAAAAATGTATATGGATATATCTTCATTAGGATAAATAGGCTGTTTTATGGGATGCCTGGCTGGCTTACTTGGTGGAGTATGTGACTCTTGATCTTGTGGTTGGGAATTTGAGCCCCATATTGGGTGTAGAGATTACTTAAAAATAAAATGAAATCTTTAAAAATAAAAGGATAAATGGGCTATTTTGGCCAGAAAGGATCACAGCATATTGAGTGTCTATACAAACGATCTAAACATTAAGAGGGATATTAGGACTGAAATTGTTACTTTATCAGTATAAAAAACCCACAAGTGATAAATTTATCCCTGAATTATTGAGTGCCACTTCATATATTTGTCTTTACGTTTCACTAGACTATGATTTTGTTAAGAAAAGTAATTTGCAGGGGGCTCCTGCCTGGCTCCATCTGTAGAACATACAACTCTTTATCCTCGGATCATGAGTTCAAGCCCCACATTGGGCATAGAGCTTACCTAAGAAAGAAAAGAAGCTTTTGTATTCCTTTCCTAGAATTAATACAATTAGGTGGTTAGTTGGTATTAATTAGCGTCTGTTAAATGAACAGTAAGTTTTAAGGGCACACACAAGTGAAAATGAACATTGGCTGGAGACTCTCAGAGGTAAAGAAAGACCTAGGTCAATTAAAGAAATGCCAAAGCAGCATAAGAATTGTGATATATTTTTCAATGCTTATATTTAACACATTAATACTTTTTAAATATGAAATTTAGAATGCAATATAATTTTTTTAAGATTTTATTTATTTATTCATGAGAGACACAGAGTGAGAGAGAGAGGCAGAGACACAGGCAGAGGGAGAAGCAGGCTCTATGCAGGGAGCCCGACGCGGGACTTGAGCCCAGGACCATGCCCTGGGCCGAAGGCAGACGCTCAACCGCTGAGCCCCCCGGGGCATCCTCATAGAATGCAATATAATTAATTATATAAATCTGAAAATTAATATAATTTTTATATAATTATTTAAGAAGTATTCGTGGCATTCCATAGGCTGTGTGGTCTGGTAATGGGGCAGGAATTTAAAGCTACATGATGAACTTCTTTTTCCCTTGTAGCCAGAGATCACTACCACTGGGAAGGTTGAGGCCCACTGTGAATCTGTGGCCAGGACCAGGAACCTGCTGGACCTACCTCTGAAAGAATACCTTGATACCAGAGAATCAAAAGATGGTCTTCATCATTACTATCATGACCAACAACAAAGAACACTTGAAACCATGAAATTGCAGCTGTTTGACATTTTTTGACCTGAAACATCCACAGTTTCAGCCAAAAACTATCCCCGAGGAGCCAAGTTGCTGAGGACACAAGAAAGTGCAAGATATACATACAGCCCTCTAAGGGCCTTGGGATAACTAGATTAGACAAGAAAGGTTCTAGCCTTTGTTTGGCAAAGGATGGAAATTCTCAATGAGAAACAGGCAGTGGATCTCATAGCCTCTAGTCTTGTTCATCTCACAACCCTCAGATCGCAAACCTGAGCCGAAATCAAGAGTTGGATGCTTAACCGACTGAGCCACCCAGGTGCCCTTATTTTACTTTAATTTTTTAAAAGTAGGCTCCACAGCTAACATGGAGCCCAACGTGGGGCTTGAATTCACAACCCTAAGATGAAGACCTGAGCTGAGACCACAAGTCAGACGTTTAAGTGGCTGGACCACCAGGTGCCCCTACTCTAGAAGCTTTTTTAAAAAAATAGATAATATAGGGGCGGTCAGGGGCTCCTCAATGTAATTTTTTAAAATTATCGGTTGAAATTTTCTTGGCCCTGCTTACTCTTTATTCACCTTTCACGTTGCCAGTTGATGTGAACACAGGGAATGTGCACTATTTAATCTGTGTTTCCTTCACCACTTCTTTCCATCTTCCCCTTCTCATTTTCCCCTGGATATCTCCAGTGCTGGCCTCCGGGAGCACTCCTTGAAAATTCTGTCCCCTTCACAGGCATCCTCCCTTCCTCTTAACTCCATAACATTTACAGGTGTTTTTCTTTTTTTTTTTTTTTAAAGATTTTTTTTTATTTTATTTATTTATGATAGTCACATAGAGAGAGAGAGAGAGGCAGAGACACAGGCAGAGGGAGAAGCAGGCTCCATGCACCAGGAGCCCGAAGTGGGATTCGATCCCGGGTCTCCAGGATCGCGCCCTGGGCCAAAGGCAGGCGCCAAACCGCTGCGCCACCCAGGGATCCCTACAGGTGTTTTTCTTTTATTCACCAACGTAGCTAAACATCTGTGCTCAAGAAATGTCAAGAATTTGGGACACCTGGCTGGCTTAGGTGGAGAAACATGTGAGTCTTGATTTCAGGGTCATGAGTTTGAGACCCACATTGGGTATAGAGATGACTAAAAAAATAAATAAACAAAAAAATACTAGCAATTAGTGAATTAGGGGCAAACAATTATGGAAAAGCAGGGAGAAGATGAGGAGATAAGAGTTGGGGTTGGCATTTTTGACACCACAATAATCAAGAAATTGAATGGCATTAATGACCAGAAAAGTAATAAAGACAATAAAAAATTTACTTAACTTTATGTATGTGTGCCTATAAATAAAAAATAATACAATACAAAAAGAAAAAGCACAACAGTTTTTAATTTGAAACATTTTATAAATACCTACCAGTCTGAACTTTGGTCCCTTGATTATACCTTAATTTAACAATATTTTGTGTAAATAATTGCCCAGTAACTAGTGAGTATATTTTAATAAAATTGAACCACCTGCAAAAGGGAGAATGAAGTGATTCGAATGCAGAAATGAAGTAATTCAAATTCTGTTTGTCTATACAATTACTACTATCTGTGAAGTATTATCACTATTTATTTAAAATCTACTGTTTAAACATAAGAATATGTAATAACACAAAGGTTGGAAACATGAACTGAGCCAGAAATGAACTCAGATGATTCTGAGCCTTTATAAACTTACTCTTAAAATGAATATATAGCTGAGTTCATGTGTTAAAGGAGTCGGTTGCACCACTGAATTCTACAAATTCACTTCCATGAGAATGCCGGGTTTATTAAAAGATAACTAATATGGGTGCCTGGGTGGCTCAGTGGCTGAGCATCTGCCTTCAGCTCAGGTCATGATCCTAGGGTCCAGGGATCGAGTCCCTCATTGGGCTCCCCTCAGGGAGCCTGCTTCTCCCTCTGCCTGTGTCTCTGCCTCTCTCTCTCTGTGTCTCTCATGAATAAATAAGTAAAATCTTTAAATAAAATAAAATAAACCACCTGGCCTATGGTATTTTTGTCGTGGCAGCCTTAGCAGACAAACGCACTGTCCCTTGTAGTGAGCCCCACCTGGGATGGGAGAGGATAGCAGAGGTGGCTCTAATCAAGGGGGATATTCAGTCCATGGCAAGTAAAGCAAGGAGCTCTGGGGCCTTGGAGTGGCCAGACTGGACGTGCCGTGGACTTGGTGAGCTGGGCTCCATGGGCAAGAGGCCTGCATGAAACGAACTCTGTGCCTCTGTGCCAGCTTTCCTCTCACCCCAGTTGATGACCCAATCTGTGTTTATATATATGGGTGCCTGCACATGCACTTGTACCTATTTTAACATGCTTTCAAATATCTTTGGAGTCAAGACATTCTAAGTATATCTTAAAGTGAGTCCAAGAAGAATGAAAGGGGAGGCATTACAGAGAACAACCATAGAAGCAAGCAGAGAGGGTAATAGAACAGAAAAGAAAAGGAGAGAAGGGGAAGATGGAAAGAAGTGGTGGAGGAAACACAGATTAAATAGTGCACATTCCCTGTGTTCACATCAGCTGGCAACGTGAAAGGTGAATAAAGAGTAAGCAGGGCCAAGAAAATTTCAACCGATAATTTTAAAAAATTACATTGAGGAGCCCCTGACCGCCCCTATATTATCTATTTTTTTAAAAAAGCTTCTAGAGTAGGGGCACCTGGTGGTCCAGCCACTTAAACGTCTGACTTGTGGTCTCAGCTCAGGTCTTCATCTTAGGGTTGTGAATTCAAGCCCCACGTTGGGCTCCATGTTAGCTGTGGAGCCTACTTTTAAAAAATTAAAGTAAAATAAGGGCACCTGGGTGGCTCAGTCGGTTAAGCATCCAACTCTTGATTTCGGCTCAGGTTTGCGATCTGAGGGTTGTGAGATCCAGCCCCAGTTTGGGCTCTGTGCCGTGCATGGAGCCTGCTTGAGATTCTCTCTCTGTCCCTCCCCACTCCTCTCTTTCATTCTCTCTCACTCATTAATTAATTGGTTAAGTAATTATTAATTAAAATAAAATCTAGATTTAAAAAAATTGCCGAGGGGTACTTGGCTGGCTCAGAGGAGCATGTGACTCTTAATCTTAGAGTTGTGAGTTCAAGCCCCACATTGGGTGTAGAGATTACTTAGAAATAAAATCTTTAAAAAAAAAAATCCTCCAGAGAATCAATGAGATTAATGGCATTTCTATGACTTGAAAATTGTGGTGATACCCAACACACCCCCATTTAGATTGTGAGTGTGGCAGGCACAGAATTTTGAAGAATGCCAGCAAGTTCTCATAAGGTCAGTCAGGTTCTGACTCCACTTACAGTTGATGTCAAGAAGGGGTATACTCGCTGGAACAAATCAGTTCAGTTCCCAGCTCTGGGATACATCTGGTCATGTAGAAAATGCCATTTTTCTCCATCTCAATATTCAAACAATACCAGAAACAATTTGTTTTCACATATCAGAGATAGCAATATAACTTCAAACCTTTGACTTGGGCTAAATTAACTCTATTTCTGGCCACAATCTAACCTTTAGGTACTTTGACCATCTCATCATTCTACGAAATATCACACTGATTCATGACAGTGCTGACCTGATGTCAACAGATCTCGAAAGTCAGGAAGTAATAAATAGCCTATTTATAAGGCACCTAAATGCCTGTGGGTAGGAAATAAATACCATGAAAACAGGACACCGTCCCCTCAGTAATTGGCCATTCTACCTCTATTTGCAATGCTGTGTTGGAGTCAGCTGGTCCCGTTTCATGAAAGTTTATTGTTAATTATTCAGGAATCTTGTGAGAATATTGTGACAATGTCGAGGGTACTAATTTCTCAGACCTGCTATAACAAATTGCCACAAATGCAATGCTTTAAAACACCTCAAATGTGGGCAGCCCCGGTGGCACAGCGGTTTGGCGCTGCCTGCAGTCTGGGGTGTGATCCTGGAGACCCGGGATCAAGTCCCATGTCGGGCTCCCTGCATGGAGCCTGCTTCTCCCTCTGCCTGTGTCTCTGCCTCTTTCTGTGTCTATGAATAAATAAATAAAATCTTAAAAAAAAAATCTCAAATGTATTATCTTATAGCTCCAGAGGTAGTAAGTCTAAAATTGGCCTTAATTGCTTCATTCCTTCTGGAGACTCTAAGGGGAAATCTGTTCCATTCGTTTTTCCATTCCTTGGCTGTAGGAATTACCTTTGTTCATCTTCAAAGCCAGCATCATAGCATCTGCTCTAAGTTCTGCTTCTACCATCACATTTTCTCCCCTTATAAGAACCTTGTGGTTACATTGGGCTCACCTAGATAGCCCAGGATAATCTTTCCATCTCAAACTCCTCAGCACAATCACATCTGAAAAGCCCATTTTGCCACTTGAGGTGATATATTCACAAGTTCTGGGGATCCGGTGGTGGTGTTTTTTGAGAAGCCATTATTCAGCCTACCATAATGGTCAGTCTTGCCATTCTTACTGTGTACAGACTTGGTCTCAGGATCATTTCCCACACAACCACTCCAGAGCAATAGATCTGAGTCAACATGGCAGATAAAATCTATCATCCCATCCCTTAGCCAAAGCTAAATGTATCCAATCATGCAACACATATTGTGCTGGACAAATATTGATGGAAGTGGACACAGACCCTGCCCTAATACAGTCAGAGTCTATGGAGGAAGAGAGACACCAGGTAAACAAACCAATACACACAATTGAAAAGGAAGAGAAGCAACAGAAAGAAAAGAAATAGGGTCCCTGATGGAGAAGAACAGATATGATGGTCAGGGAAACCCTGTGTAAGAAGTGGCGGCTAAGCTAAGCCTCGAAAGATAGGGAACCAGTGCTGTGAAGGATGGGGGAAAAGGTTATGGGAGAAGGAAAACGTGTAGGAAGGTTGAACCCCGTGCATACAGCATGAGATCAGAGGGAATGTTCTGGCAGCCACGGAGTGCTTCCTTGAAGTGCAGATTCTCCAAAGAAAGCCAACTCCTCTCCCCCGAAGAGGAAGAGGACTTACCGCAGTGAGACTTCATCCACCTGGGACTAGCTCCTGTCCCAACCTGGTCACAGCTCAAGCCACACTCTTTGCTTAGATACATCAAGCAAAGGAAGCTGCTGTGAAAACCACGTTTGCTCTACGCTTGCACGCTTGAGTGTGGTCGGGGCCCTCCCACAGTCTGTTTTCTTATGCAGGAGAATTCAAGTTGAGGTGTGGACATTATTCCCACTTTTCGGATAAAATTCCTCAGCTAAAAACAAAGTCTTCAACAAGCTCTGTTCTCTCTTAGTATGAAGAATTCCGCAACAGGGACAGGGACGGCTATTTTAAGGAACTTGAACAAAAGGCAAGAGGAGGCCGAGCTGTTAATTCTGCAAATTTCCATCCTGACGGTGGTGTGGCCACCAGAGGGAGGCAAGCTGCTGAGGCTGCGTCTACCACAGCCTTCTGTGGTGTTTCTCAAGGTGTCCTCTGTGCCTTGGACTTGCTTCAGCCCAAACAGGTATCAGTGACAGGACCCAACTGCATAAGGCAGCCCGGTCCTGTTTTCCTCATATAATATATTGCCTGGGAGCCTTTTCTACTTATTTACTGTTCCACCGAAGTAACTAAGGGGCCAGTGTGACAAAGTTAGCATTCTATTCTTTTTAATAAAGATTTTATTTATTTATTTATTTGAGAGAGAGAACAAGCAGGGACAGGGACAGAGGGAGAGGGAGAAGCAGACTCTCCACTGAGCAGGGAGCCCGATAAGGGGGCCTCGATCCCAGGACCCCGGAATCACCACCTGAGCCCAAGGCAGATGCTTAACCGACTGAGGCACCTAGGCGCCCCCCAAAGTGAGCATTCGAAACCCAAGTGAGTTCTTGCAGATCCGAATTTTTAATCACTACTTATATGAAGACATTGTTAAATTCAAAGAGGAGATTATAAAGGTTTATATATATAAGTATATATATATATACACACACATAAAAGAGTTTATATATGTAAATCAGACAAACATAAGCTTTTTTTTTTTAATTTGCTCATGAGAGAGAGAGAAAGAGGCAGAGACACAGGCAGAGGGAGAAGCAGGCTCCATGCAGGGAGCCCGACGCGGGACTCGATCCCAGGACCCCAGGATCACGCCCTGGGCTGAAGGCAGGCGCTCAACCACTGAGCCACCCAGGGATCCCCACATAAATTTTTTACATATCTGTACATATATACATGTACCATACATATATAATACAGATGAAATGTGAATAACTGAAAGGACATACACCAAAATGTTACAGTTACCTCTCTATGGATGATGGGGTTATAAGTGATTTTTATTTCCTGGTTACCTTTATTTTCTGAATTTTCTATAATAACCACGTATTATTTTGGTAATAAAAGTAAAAGTTTGGGTTTTTAAAAATGTAATTCTCCACTATATTAACTCTAGAGAAATCCTATATGATGACCAGTTACGATGCACAACTCTGGGCTTTTCCTAAAGTCCTAAATCTTATTAAGTAGTGCTTTCTAGGGACTGCTCCATTTAATAATAGTAATTCCCACTTCAGGCGGAGGTTTAGGAAGACAGACTATATCACCTCTAGGTCCTTGAAGTGGAAACAGACACAGAGCTGATTCGGAAAAGCCCAAAGATGACCCTAATTAAGAAAAGGTACTTTAGTGGAACCTAATCTGGGCTGGCCACAAACCATCTACATCTGTGTGTGTGTGTGTGTGTGTGTGTGTGTGTGTGTGTGTGTGTGGTAAAATAGACACAAAATTTACCACCGTAATAATTTTTTAAGAGAGCAAGGAAGGGCCAAAGGAGAGAGAGAATCTTAAGCAGGCTCCAGGAGCCTGACCTCACAACCCTGAGATCATGACCTGAGTCCCCTAGATGCCCCTACCATTGTAAAAAATTTTAAATATACAATTCAGGGACATTAAGTATCTTAACAATGTTGTACAACCATCACTATTATCCATTTCCAGAACTTTTTCCTCATCCCCAACAGAAACTCTATTCCCATTAAACGTCAACTTCTTGGTTCCTCTTCCCGGCCCTGCACATTGCTCCCCACAGCCCACCCCTGGCAACCACTTTTCTACTTTTTTGTCTCCATGAGTTGATTATTCATGTAAATGGAATCATATGATATTTGTCCTTTTGTGTCTGGCTTATTTTACTTGGAATAATGTTTTTAAGGTTCATTTATCTGGTGGCATGTGTCAGAATTTCATTCCTTTTCATAGCTGAGTAATGTCCCATTGTATGCATACACCACATTTTGTTTATCTATGCATTGGTTGAAGAACATGATGAACATTTGGGTTGTTTCCACCTTTGGGCCATTGTGAATAATACTATTACAAACACTGGTGTACAAGAATCTGTTCAAGTCTCTGCTTTTAACTCTCTGCAGTATATACCTATACTTACGAGGGGAATTGCTGAGTCATGGGGTAACTCTTTGTTTAACTTTTCGAGGAACTACCAAACTATTTTCCATAGCAGCTGTTCCATTTTACATTCCACCAGCAACACACGAAGGTTCCAATTTCTTCACACCTTTGCCAATACTTGTTGTTTTCCATTTCTGCTTTGTTTTTTTCCCTTCACTATAGTCACTCCGTTGGGTGTGAGAGCCACCCACATATTGTACTCCTGTGTACCCTTAGCAGACACACTACCGATAAACAATCGTGCTTGTTTGTTAAGATTTGTCACACTAAGGAATATTTGACCCAAGTTAGTTGAAAAGCAAAGTTTGCTGTTTACTTTCCAACCCCAGGACGCCTCCTAAACACTTTGTATAGAGAAACAGGCATGGAACTACACGGCCAAGGCCAAGGGAAGCGCGACAGGACCACATATTTTTGGTCCTTAGAGAAGTCAAAAATATTTCACGAGAGCTATGTAGCCTCTATTTCTGTAAGCATGTTTTGCCTTCTGTTATAATTATTTACATCCTTATCTCTCCAAATAGAATAGAAAGAAAGAGTCCCAGGGAAACAGAACAGAGCAAATAGGGAGCGCAGAGGAAACAAGAAAGCCAAAAAGGACACAGGAGATAAAAGAAGAAAAGAGAAAGATTACAGAGTTAAGGGGGAGGAGCAAGGAGACCAAAAATTCAAAGGCGATTTTACCCAAACAGAAATATCACCAACTGTCACTCACTCGGACCAAGCCTGCCTCCAGAAAAGCCAGTTTGGCAGCTTGGAAAGAGGAGAGGGTAAAAGTCAAAGTTTCAGATTTGAGCGTTAAGAAACATATCTGGACATGACCCTTTCATAATTTGATCTTTTCTGGTTGCTTTGCTAATCCCCACACCGCTTTGAGTGATTTCTGAAATTAACCCGGGCATTACATAATCACAAAATTATTCAGGCATCTGCAATGAAACTCCTTCCACTGGTTTTCAGAAATAGCTGTCTGGGTGTGTGCAATCAGGTAATTACTAAACTTGCGTGGTTCATATGCCATTCTATGCCACAAAAGCATTTTGTCCATCAGTGATACACTTCACATTTTAAAAGATTTAAGCATCTTTTTTCATTTCCTACTTTTTGCTGGATTGTTAGATTTTAATAAAGTTTTCTATTTTAACCATAAAGAATTAATTTCTGGGGCACCTGGCTGCCTCAGTCTGTACAGCATATGACTCTTTTGGGGTCATGAGTTTGAGCCCTACACTGGGTGTAGAGATTACTTAAAAGAAAAAAGAGAGGGCAGCCCCGGTGGCTCAGAGGTTTAGTGCCACCTCCAGCCCAAGGCCTGATCCTGGAGACCAGGGATCGAGTCCCAGGTCAGGCTCCCTGCATGGAGCCTGCTTCTCCCTCGGCCTGTGTCTCTGCCTCTCTCTGTGTCTCTCATGAATAAATACATAAAACCTTAAAAAAAAAGAAAAGAAAAAAGAGTTAATTTCTGAGCCTCAAATAAATTAAAAGTATACGTAATATTCTTTATTGCAAAAATCAACTCCTATTCCTTACTGACTCATTTCCTCTATTTCATACCTGAACGTCGTGGTCTCAAAAGAGATTTTTTTCATAAGATTTTATTTATTCGTGAGAGACACAGAGAGAGAGAGAGAGAGAGAGAGAGAGGCAGAGACACAGGCAGAGGGAGAAGCAGGCCCCATGCAGGGAGCCCGATCTAGGACTCGATCCCAGGACTCCAGGATCACACCCTGAGCAGAGGGCAGGCGCCAAACCGCTGAGCCATCCAAAAATCCCGAGATTTTTTTTTTTAATCTTAAAATTAAAACACTTATGAAAAATATTCTTCCTGAAAAAATATTTTTAATTCCCTTGAAATGTTTGCCACAAAAAAAAAACTAAATAAAAATTCTAAAAATTCAAAATAGAGCCCTGATTTCTTCTGCTACATTCCCAAACTAATTTCATTTCTAGACATGACTAACTGGACATCCTTGGAGACCTTCAGGAAAACCTGGTGCGCTCAGAGACATAATATAGGTGATTTAGTAAGACAAAAATCCCTTCTGAGCCAACACTGGGACAATATTGGTTTGTTTGTTTGTTTGTTTGTTTTGCATTGCAAGAGTAGATATTTTTATTTTTTTTATTTTTTTATAATAAATTCATTTTTTATTGGTGTTCAAATTACCAACATACAGAATAACACCCAGGGCTCATCCCATCAAATGCCCCACTCAGTGCCCGTCACCCAGTCACCCCCACCCCCCGACAATATTGTTTATACTTAAAAACATATATAAGGCATAATCTTAGGCTAAAATTTTAAGGAACCAAGGAAGCGTTATCTCATATATTACTAAATGATATTTCACAACATGTTTATTTACAACTCATTCTCTCTTAATGTCTGCTGAGGGTAATTTTAGTATCATCAACCGATTTCTCTATACCACAGAATCCACTAAGCACTGTATATTGAGCCTCTTTCATGAACATCACACTGGCAGACAGCATGAGGAATGGAAATAAAGGAAAGCATAATTTTTGGTCCTTAGAGAAGTCAAAAATATTTCACGAGAGCTATGTAGCCTCTATTTCTGTAAGCATGTTTTGCCTTCTGTTATAATTATTTACATCCTTATCTCTCCAAATAGAATCTACATGTAAATTCCTGAGGACAGGAATAAAAACTATCCAGAAAGCAAGTTTTATTTTTCCATGAAGCCCTCACGGTGCAGGAAATACTTATTGGTATACACAAACAGATGAGCCACAACTTACAATATCATGAGGTGCTAT
Source organism: Canis lupus baileyi (assembly GCF_048164855.1). Classification (NCBI taxonomy): domain Eukaryota; kingdom Metazoa; phylum Chordata; class Mammalia; order Carnivora; family Canidae; genus Canis; species Canis lupus. The sequence continues at coordinate 2,546,125 of NC_132865.1, read as the reverse complement.
AGCTTATTAATTAGTTTTAGGGACTCAGCTCAAGATTTCCAATTGGTGGTTCACGGGGCACCTGGCTGGCTCAGTCAGTAAAGCATGCAACTCTTGATCTAGAGGTTGTGAGTCCAAGCCCCTTGTTGGTGTAAAGATTACTCAAAAGTAAAATCTATAAATAAATAAATAAATAAATAAATAAATAAATATCAAATTGGTGGCTCAATGGACAAACTGGTAAAAATGGGAGTTTAGTGGCCAAACCCACAACACTGGAAATTGAATTTTAAAACTATAGAGCTCTTCCAGGGCACCTGGGTGGCTCAGTGGTCAAGCATCATACTCTTGATTTTGGCTCAGGTCATGATCTCAGGGTCTGGGATTGGGCCCCAAGTGGGGTTCCCTGCTCAGCATTCAGTAGGGAGTCTGCTTAAGATTCTCTCTCCCAAAAAGAAAAATAAAAGATTCTCTCTCCCTCTACTTCTGTCCCTCTCCGTGGTATCTGTTTGTGTCTCTGTCTCAAATAAATAAATAAATCTTAAAACATACACACACATACACACACACACACAATGTAGGGCTACCTGGCTGGCTCACTCCATATAGCCTATGACTCTTGATCTTTGGGTCATGAGTTTGAGGCCCACGTTGGGGATAGAGTTTACCAATAAATAAATAAATAAATAAACAAACAAACCTAAATTAAAATAATCAGATTCTTAAATAAATAAAATATACAGTGTAGGAGAGCAGAAAATGTGTCCATCTTGGTGTATCAGAAAGGATGGTTTTGGGGATCCCTGGGTGGCGCAGCGGTTTGGCGCCTGCCTTTGGCCCAGGGCGCGATCCTGGAGACCCAGGATCGAATCCCACGTCAGGCTCCCGGTGCATGGAGCCTGCTTCTCCCTCTGCCTGTGTCTCTGCCTCTCTCTCTCTCTCTTTCTGTGTGACTATCATAAATAAATAAAAAAATTTAAAAAAAAAAAAAAAAAAAAAAAAAAAAAGAAAGGATGGTTTTGCTACAAAGAGCAGGGACCAATTCTGGGGGAGCCTGGGAGTGATAGAACATAATTACTGAAGCAGTGTGAAGGAGGAACACAGAATGTACTAGAAGGGCGCAAGATGGAGAAAGGACAGGGAAAGTTTCCAAGAGGTTGTTTCATTTCATTCTAAGGCAAATTTAGAGGCCAAACACATTCCTAGGCAGACAAGAGGAGGACAGCCATCCAAGTAGAGGTAGCAGCCCATGTAAAGGTAGGGAAGTAGTGGGTTATCGGAGACATCCGGTGAATGGCTGCGGTTTAGTATGGCAGGAAATAAAGTTTCAAGTATTCACTCATTGATTTATATTAATATATTTATCGAGTGCTTCCTATGTGCTAGTGTGATGAATGATTGTCTTTTTAGCTACCAGGTATCCATTTGCCCTTCCTAATGTCATCTCAGTCCTTCCAAGAAATTACCTCACTTCCATTGGCCGGTTACATGGGACTTATCAGGGGCCGTGCTGTCGTGGCTAGGAATGGGCATGGCTGTGGCCAGGTGTTCCTTTCCTGAACTCTGCCCACACAAAGAGGCAGAAAATGGCTGAAGTTCATTCCGTTTGCTCCAGCTGAAAGAGTTTCTCTCCACTTCTGTTTCCTATCTCTCAGGAACAGCCCTGGGCCTTTCTTATTTTCAAATCTGTCTCTCCATTCTTCCCATTGAGTCTGTGAACTGATATCCCTTCTCTAAATCCCCTTTGGTTTAAGTTGATCAGATGTCAGGCTTCCACTGTCAATAGAAGACTCTGACTAATACAGCTACTCTCCACGTTAGCAATGAGAACGCACAACCAAAAAAGATGTGGTTCTTAAAAGAAATGAAAAATAAATAAGATGTGCTTCTTATTCTGAAGGAAGCATATTTTCCAGAATGCATAGTGGGAGTAGTGAGGATTACATAAACCAATATAACTGAGTGATGTAGAAGATATAATGAGAGCATAAGGAGAGCAATCCTAAGTGTGTCTGAGGAAATCAAGGCAGGCTTCAGAGAAGAGAAAGCTCTTGCTCTTTCTCCAGAAGAAGTAGAAATTAATGGATAGAGAATTAGGGAAGGACATACCAAGAAAAGAACCACATACAAGAAGGAAAAAAATCATGGCATATTTGGGCGAAGCACAAGTATATTTTAGAACATGGGAAGACTGTATAGGATTCAGATATGTTTGGAATTTATCCTACAAACAGTGACAAGTCATTCAAGAATTTTAGGCAGCAGAATAAGATATGTCTGATTTATATTTAGAAATATAACTGCAAAAAAAAAAAAAGAAATATAACTGCAGGCGCGCCTCAGTGGTTCAGTGGTTGGGTGTCTGCCTTCAGCTCAGGGCATGACCCCGGGGTCCTGGGATCAAGTCCTGCTGGGGCTCCCCACAGGGAGTCCGCTTCTCCCTCTGCCCGTGTCTCTGCCTCTCTCTGTGTCTCTCATGAATAAGTAAAGAAAATCTTTAAAAAAAGAAATATAACTGTAGATTACTGAGGATAGAGTGAAAGAAGTTAAGAGATGAGACGATGGAAGTGCTCAAGGAGGAGGGCAGCGATGGAGAGGAGAGAAGCATTAGACTGGAAGCAGAGGCGAGAGAAACAAAAAGCACAAACTCAAAAACTTGCAGTGGGAAGGACTGAGTCCAGAGATATTTCAAGAGGTAATTGATAGACTTGAAATCTGTTGGCTGTAGGAAGTAAGAGAGAGGTGAGGGTGATGGTCTAAGATGAAAAATAAATCGCTGGGTAATTGGTCATAACCAAGATAGGGCGTGCAGGGAAGAAGCAGGTTTGGGAAAAGATAATGTGGCTCCTCCAGGAGGTAATGTCTGTATGTCAGGCCTAGAGCTCAGGAGATATGGATGTGGGAGTCATTGTGACACAGTAATTAAAGGAAAAGAAGTAGATGAAATTGCCTGGGAGAGTACGTGTAATGAGAAGAGAGCCCCAGTGGAAGCTTGATGTGATGCGTGGCAGGTCTTCCAAGATGGCCCCAAGGAATCACACCTCCCACTCTTCATGCCTTTGTGCAGTCCTCACACTGAATCGGAGCTGGCAAGGCTCCATCACTTGATTGTGGGGATGGCTACACAGCAATATACCTCTGCCAAAACTCATCAAACCATACACCTAAAAAGGGCGAATTTCACTGTATATTAAATATACTTCAATAAACCTGACTTTAAAAGTTGAAAAGATCAACAAGACAAATGAGAAATTATGTGATATTCTAGTTCTATTGTCTCCAGTGTCCCTGTGAAGCAGGATTTTTAGTGAGGAGAAAATAAGGTACAGATGTAGTTAGAAGGTTGTATAAAAGGAATGTGTCATGTAGAAGAAATGTATTAGAAGTCACATAAAAAATCTTATAGTTCTGAATGTGAATTGGAAGGAAGGAAGGAGGAAGGAAGGAAAGAAAGAAAGGAGAAGAAAGGAAACAATGACCAATCCAATAGCAACGAATGACCCTAAACCCCAAATATGGCCTTGACATATTTCCCACTAAAAACCCAAAACAAAACAAAAAACAAAACAGGGGTTCTTGGCGGGCTCAGTCAGAGGACCTTGAACCTCATGTTGGGCATAGAGAGTACTAAAAAAATAAATAAACTAAAAAAAAAAAAAAAAAAAAACCTTCTTGGGGAAAAGGCTGATCTAAGACGAAGGCAGAAAATGTGTGAGTCTGGAAAATCATGTTCTACCAGAGAAAGAAAAAAAATCTGTCAAAAATTGATAGAATAAAAAAGAATTGATAGAGTCATGTTAGAAGGTTTTGGGACCTAATTTGAAGAGGTTGCTGTTGGCCAACGATGGGGCAGTTTTAAGCATTAACACAGATTAAAATATGTTTAAATCCATGTATTTCATGATGACATTAAAGAGAAATGCGGTCATCTTGAAAGGATGCTTGAGGAGCAACTTGTTGCCTTGAAAACTGGTAAATAAAGAGACTTAAGAACCGATCTTACCTGGGGTGCCTGGTGGCTCAGTTGGTTAAGTGCCTGACCCACGTTAGGCTCACTTAAAAAAAGAAAGAAAAACTGATCTTGCCTTTCCCATGACTGTGTCACTGGGTGGCCAAATAAATGATGAGGGAAAGTTTCTCTTTATAGAAGCATTTCAACAATAAATTAAGGAGGGGTGATAGGATGTTGATAGAATATCAACATTTCACAACCCCAGATGAATTAAGCCTCAGTGCCTACTGGCAACTCAAAGAGAAAGCGACCTGGACACTATGTGCTTCAGAAGACATCACGACCAAGGAGTCTTCCTCCCTCCTCCCCCGCAAAGATCCAACCTGAGTATGACAAAACCTCCAGACTCAACTACCAATTCGCAGGCAGTACAGAGGGCAGCGGATAATGATAAATACCTACATTAGGAAGCTGCAGCCAACAAGATCCTGATTCCAGGAAATGCTACAGGACAAGTGATCTGGTTGGTTGTTTTTAAAGATTTATTCATTTATTTGAGAGAGAGAATAAGAGAGAGAGAGCAGGGGAGAGAGGCAGCGGGAGAGGGAGAGAGAGAATCTTAAGCAGGTTGCACACCCAGCACAGATCCCAACTGGGGGCTTGATCTCACGACCTAAGATCCTGACCCGAACGGAAACCAAGGGTCGGGCGCTTAACCAACTCCACCACCCAAGCTCCCCGATCCATTTTTTTAAACAAGTAAACTGCAAGAGGGAAAAAGAGGTAAAGGGCAAACTTAAAGATTTAAAGATCTGAAAGACATGTTTTACAAAAAAACAAAAACTATTGTGTTTAAGGATGCAGAGCTGGACAATAAAACTGCAAATAAAAGAAGGTAAAAATGGGGGCACCTCGGTGGCTCAGCTGTTGAGCAGCTGCCCTCAGCCCAGGGTGTGATCCTGGGGTCCTGGGATCAAATCCCAGTCAGGCTCCCTGCATGGAGCCTGCTTCTCCCTCTGCCTGTGTCTCTGCCTCCTTCTCTCTCTGTGTCTTTCATGAATAAATAAATAAAATCTTAAAAAAAAAAAAAAAAGAAGGTAACAATGGACATAAAATTCAGGGCAGTGGTTGCCCTTCGTGGTGAGGGAGGGGATTTGTGTTTAGGTCATAGGAATGGTTTCTGGAGTGACTGGCAAGGTGCTGCCTTTTTTCACAGAGGGTGATTACTGGGGTGTTTGCTTTATAATCACGTATTATATCTGCATATTGGTTTTATGCTTTTTAAAAGGATTTGTTATAATCAAAAAATATTTTAGGTTTTAGGTGGTGCCGTGAAGGTGTCTCCATTCCCATCTCCTAAAACAAGAACAGGAGGCGCCTGGGTGGCTCAGCGGTTGGGCACCTGCCTTCGGCCCAGGGCGTGACCCCAGGGTCCCGGGATCGAGTCCCGCATCGGGCTCCCTGCATGGTGCCTGCTTCTCCCTCTGCCTGTGTCTCTGCCTCTTTCTCTGTGTCTCTCATGAATAAATAAATAACATCATAAAAAAATTTTTTAAAATAAAACAAGAACAATAAGAGAAACACACCCATGTGATCTGAATTTTCCAAGCACTGATCTGTAAGGGGCCCTGAAAACATCATTGGAATAAATTTGAAACGTTGCCAGTTCAGTTGGGATTTCACCTGACTCATCACAGAACTGACTAAAAGCACACAACCCTTTTCAGAGAAATAAAAAGTCCTGCCTTGCAAAAACAGACGAATCCTGAGTGACTAATTTTGTGACCTGATTGTACCACTTGTGCTGTACAACTAAAAGATGAGCTTCCAGCCCCAAGATCTTCCAGTTGACAGTTTCCTGCAGTCTGATGGCCTCAACCAATGAACTCCTCGTACTGGGAAAGTATAGTGTAGGACTAGTCACTGCGTGTCAGTTATTTCACTACCTAAATTTCGGAGTTTTATATGTCTCCTAAAATGTAATGTGACACCACCACCTTGGAAAACGGGCGGTTTCTAATAAACTCAAACATATGCCCTGTGACCCAGCGAATTCCAAGTGATGTCCCAAGAAAAATTAAGACATGCATCCATGAAAAATTGTACAGAAATAGTAGCTTTATTCACAATAGCCTGAAAAGATCTGGAAACAGGCTGAACATCCATCAATAGGAGAATGGATAAACAAATTATGCTATATCCTTATAGTGGAATTCTGTTCAGCAATATTATATGCAGTGACGTAGATAAATCTCAAAAATATGGTGAATGAGGGGCACCTGGCTGGCTCAGTCATGTAATGTCCAACTCTTGATTTTGGCTCAGGGCTGTGAGATCAATTGAGCCCCACGTAGGCCTCTGCACCGGGCACGGAGCCTGCTTGAGATTCTCTTTCTCCCTCTCCCTCCAGCCCTCCCCACTTCCCTCTCTAAGACAAAAACAAAAACAAAAACAAAAACAAATGAGCAAAAAATATGCTGAATAAGGGACCTCTGACTGGCTTAGTCAGTGGAGCCTGTGACTCTTGATCTGGGGGTTGTAGGTTCAAGCCCCGCATTGGGTGTAGAGATGACAACAATGACCAAAAAAAAAAAAAAAAAATGCTGAATGAAAGAAGCCAGACCCCACCCTCATTCATATTGTATGACTCCATTTACCTGAAGTCCAACAACAGACAAACCTAACCTATGGTAATAGTCAAAATCACGGTTATCTCTGGAGTATGAAAAAAATATCATCCTTCCCGGGACGTTTCCTGGTTTAGGAAATTAGATGTTATAAATCCCTTAGTTTGAGTAACTTGCATTAATAGAAGACTAGTTTCTCTCCACCCTCACTAAATACATGCTGAACACTTACGGAAACCTGTTCATTGAAGGGTCGCCACATTCCCATGCGAGCCCTGAGAGGAACTGCCATCCCTGTGGGGAAGGAGGGACGTGGAGGAGAGAAGGGAACATACCATTGAGGGGGTGATGGGGAAAGTGGACCTTGAATGCAGAAGTACCCGGAGGTCACCAGGCCCAGCGGGGGCCAGTTCTCCCGAGCCCTCCCCGGGTGGAGAGATTCTGGGGCAGCGGGGCCCTTCGGGGAGTGGAAGCCAGGAGCTGGGGCCCGGAGCCCTGCTTCCCACCAAAGCCAGTCTCAGCAACTAGGGGGCAGACTTGCAGCAGCCCTAGAGAATGCTTCCAGAAATGGAGAAGCTGGAGGCAAAATTAGGCATCTGGCCAATAAAAAGAGGCGAGAAGAGGTATAGGCCAGAAAAGGCACAGGAAATATGGGCTCAGCAGAGCTGATAGACAAGAATGAGGGTGTGGACAGGCCAGGAGCGTGACGCTACTGAAAACTGCTGAGATGCAGGGTGAGGAAGGCTGCCCGACCCCCCAGAACCTGACCTTGCCTCTGACAAGAGTACCTGGGGTGCAGCTACGGCAAAGAAGAACCTGTGAGCCCCGGTGTTCAAACATGGATGAAGGTTGGGGGTGCAGGGGGTGGAATCAACTGGGGAAGAACAGATTTCTGAGGGAACCTCCCAGGAAAGTTGGAGGGGATCCAGAAGCAAGTACAGACAGAAAATGGGGGTGGCCTAATAAAAATAGAGGTATGACTTTGCAGGGGAGTGGTGAAGAAATTCTCCCCGGTCAGTGAATGGATGATTAGGATCTTACCAGCTTGCTTTTTTTCCTGATCTTAAAGCTTTGATCCCAATTAAAATGTAATGCCCAAGACAAATGAAATACTTGGGGTACTTGCCAGTCACGTATATTACGGTGTGAATAAGTGATTTATTAGGCAAATGTTCATTGAACATCTACTTTGGTGGAGCTAGAGCTTGCATTCCAGCAGGGCCGGGCCCACGACACACAAGTAAACACGGAAATCAAAATTTCAGGTAGTGAAAGGGCAATGGGAGCAAAGGAGTCAGGAAACAACAAAGAGAAAGGCTGGGCGGGTTGAGAGTCCTCAGGAAAGTGTGTCAGGGTAAAGGAGTCCAGGGCAAAGGTCTGTGGGAAGAACCTTCCAAATAGAGGGGACAGCAGTATGAGGGTTCAGGACCGTGCCGTTTCGACTTTGTAAGTTCCAGAATCAGGAGTTGGATGTTACCCTATTTGCAGTGAGAGGTCAATAGAGAGGTTTAAAGAGGAGAGTTGTCTGACCTCATTTACATTCTTAAAAATGCTTAGTAGAGCATCAGCTTTAGGGAGGGAAGAGTGGAAGCAGAGAGACCAATTAGGGAGCGATTGCAATCACTTCTTTTTTTTTTTTTTTAAGATTTTTTTTATTTATTCATTTGAGGGAAAGAGAGGGAGCGCAAGCAGTGGGAAAGGAGAGGGAGAGGGAGAAGCAGCCTCCCAGCAGGGAGCCCAGCCTGGAGCTCGCCCCAGGACCTGGAGATCACGACCTGAGCCAAAGGCCCTGCTCAACCAGCTGAGCGCCCCCAGGCGCCCCAGCTGCCATCACGTCTGATGAGAGAGACCATCATCTGATGGTGGTCAGAGAAGTCGCTGAGAGATGGCCAGAAGGGGTGAGATCCCGGAGGCGGCTTCGCAGGTGGACGCGGAGGTAAACGGAGGCACAGGTGAGTGTTGGATGATTAGCTCCCAGGCTGCGTGCACGGCAGGGCTGTAACCGAAAGGAGGGAGGCTGCAGAACCAGCTGGTGGCCTTGGGACTGGAGAGGTCCATTCTGCACATGTTAAGATTGGGATGCCTAGTAGAAAAAAATGCATTTTTAAAAAAAAGATTTTACTTATTTATTCCGGAGAGACCCAGGGAGAGAGGCAGAGACCCAGGCAGAGGGAGAAGCAGGCTCCCTGCGGGGAGCCCAATGGGGGACTCGAACCTGGGACCCTGGGGTCACGCCTTGGGCTGAGGGCAAGGCTCCACTGTTGAGGCCCCCCACCCTGGGCCTCCCTGGTAGATAGTCAATGGAGTAGGCAGTTCTGGAAGCTGAGGAGATGTGACTGGTCAATGCCGTTGCATTTGGGTGATACACGTGCTGCCAGAGGGAGCACAACATCTGAACGGCTTGAAAGCCATCTGCCAAGTAGGATCTTGTGGGGACAGAGTGTTGACCAGGCAGGGAGCCCAGCAGGAGCCCCAAGAAAGGGAACTGGAGGGGTGAGGCATGGGAGGGGAGCCTGCCAAGGGGCCCAGGAGGGAGCCGGCCCAGCGTTGCAGAAACCGAGAGCCAGGAGAGGGTGCGGCCCAGGCCGAAGCTGCTGAGTAAGAGGGAGAAGGGACGGTGACCTTGACAGGGGTGGGTCCAGGGAGTGCAGCTGAAAACCCACCAGGCTTGAGCTTTTGGTAAAAAGGAAAACTTGTGTGAGGTCAGACCTTCTGGGAGAGAGAAAGACCCGGGGAGGTCAGAAAAGGTCCATCAGGGGCACTAGAAATAGGAGGTTCCCACCCTGGGTGAACGTCACAGTCACCTAGGAACTTAAAAAATAAACACAAGTTTCCGGTCCCCTCCCAGATTTACTGAATTCCTAGCAGTGGGAATCGGAATACCTATGGGTGTAAATTATTATTGTTTGTTTTATTGTCATTAGTTTTGAATTTAGTTTTTACTAATGGAATCTACATATTTTTTTTTAAATTTTGGTTTCTGTTGAGGTATCATTGACATTGGAATCTATATTTTAAAAAAGCTCCTTCAGTAATTCTGATTTAGCTCATTAGTCTAGAAGGGGAGCTGGGCAGGAATAGTCCCACCAAAACAGAAGAAATACCTTCTCCTAGTTGGGGGGCGGTGTAGGAGGGTAGGTGTTAATAGACAGAACTTTTAAGTTTTATGTTTCTCTCCCCTAAATGTCTTTGTCAGCCTCTAGAGCTTGCTATCACTTGTCTTCTGCTGAACTTCAATAGAACACAAAACGGATGTTAACAAAAAAACTCAGAAACGGGCTTCCAGTCTTAGACATCCTGCTCTTTTTCACGGATGGGGATCGTGGCTGTGATCAGAGGAAATTTTTTCCTGCCCCAGTGGAATTTTATTTTTTATTTCTTTTTATTATTATTTTTTGGAATTGAGTTTTGTACTGGATAGTGGAGTTTTTTTCAGCAATTTTGACAGTGTTGGGTAAATGGCACATGGACTTTTGGGTGCTCTGCCCTGAGAACAGGTTTGGGGATGCTGGAGGGGAGGGAGCCCTGAAAGCCTTCTGCACTCCTCCGTCCCCCTTCGGGCTCACTGAACCTCTCCCCATATCCTTCCTCCTCTCTCTCTCTCTCTCTCTCTCTCCCCCTAGCTCCCTCCCCACCCCACCACCTCTCTCCCTCTCTGCCCTGGTTATTAATATCCTCAAGGGAGCCCAGAAAGTTAAACCAAGTCCCCCCTGGAGTTCAGCTGGCAGGAAGAAAATCCCAAAATGGGAGTAATTTGATACGTCTGGAAGCAGGGAAAACAAAATTTAAAATAGAAGCTTCCTTCCAAGAGGCAATTATAATAATGTCTTACGGCTTTACATCACTTGGCAGGCCGTAATGCGTTGTTAGGTTCATTACTTCATTTGATCTTTATATCAGTCCTGGGAGAAACCGTGCTCTTATCAACTTCCCGCGATTAAAAACATGAAACAACAACAAAACAGAACATAAAGAAACATAACAGACAAATACATGAAGGCTTAGAAGGGTAAAGACCATTCCCAAAGGTGCTTCCGGTAGGAAAGTACAGCCTTCTAAGCGACTTGTTCACATCCACCGAGCAAAAAAGCGCATGAGAGGGACCAAACGATGGCTACTTGGCCCACTCGGGATGGCCCCCCAGGGAATCGTGGGGGGGGGTTGTCAGCCCCTAAAGTTGACATAGTCTATGATCTCATTTACATAAAATTCTTGAAATGACGAAGTCTTCAAGACCTCATGGTCCAGAGGTTGGGTATGGAAGGAGGTGGGGCAGGAGGGGGTGGGTGCAGCTGCGACCCAAGGCATCTTGGTGGTGCCGGAATTGCTGAATATCTGCACCGTGACGGTGGAGACAGGACACTTCACGTGTGAAAAAGTGCATAGATCCAAATGCACACACACTCACAAGTACAAGCAAAAGGGGAGAAATCTAGGTAGATGGACTCCATCACCGTCAACATCCCGGTTGTGATATTTTACTACAGTTTTGCAAAATGTTACCATTGGGAGAAACTAGGTAAAGGGTAGACAGGCTCTCTCTGTTTAATTTCTTACAACTGCATCTGAATCTATAATTATCTCAATAAAAACTCCATTTAAAAAAGTGAATGAGTCAGGGTGTGTCTCTGTTTCTTGCCTGCGCCTCATTCATCCTCCCCACACGTGACGGAGCGACGGGCGACCTTATTCTTGGAATCCTCAGTTTGGTTCATCGCTCCTTGAGTGAGGGACTTGGAGACGGGGCTACATCCACATTTGACCCTGGTTATTAAACCAGGCGGGGCAACAGCTTCCCCAGAACGACCAAACTCCCAGCGCGTTTCCTACATTGAGAACCAAGGGGAACTTCAGTTCGATACCGAGCACTGAGACGTCTTAATGGGCCTGAGCCAGCTATTCCAAGGCACACACCCCTGAGATTTCCCTGACTTTGGGGGCTCGGCTGCTGGCTGCGGGACAGTGTGAAGGGTAGAGAGGAGGGCTGGCCACAGAGCCCTAGATCTGTGGGGTGGGGCAACCGGGGTTGATGGGGGTGGTGATGCTGTCTCAGTGATTCCCCAGAGGCTGAGGCCCGGCCTCTCACCTCTACCCACACCAAGCCTCAGATTTTATTTATTTGCCTTTTCCTTCTCCTATTCTCTTCCTATCACCGAATTTTAGCTGTTTCTCTCTCTCCCGTGCCACCCCTGCTGTCTTTTCTGTCTCTTTTCCTTGACTTCTTTTTCCTTTTTTTCCCCTTTTTGGCTATATTTTTCTACCATGACAACATTTTAATTAATACACAGATTTTTTTTTAAAGATTTTATTCATTCATTCATGAGACACAGAGAGAGAGAGAGAGAGAGAGGCAGAGGGAGAAGCAGGCTCCATGCAGGGAGCCCGACGTAGGCCTCGATCCCCGGACTCCAGGATCATGCCCTGGGCCAAAGGCAGGCGCCAAACTCCTGAGCCACCCAAGGATCCCCTCAATATTACTTTCCTTAAAGTGGGAGCAGTAATGCCCAAGTTCTAGAGTGGTTGGGAGGGTCACATGTAAACGTATTGCACATTATAAATGCTCCGTAAATGATTAGCTATTAAATTCTACTAGTGTGAGCCCAGGCCTCGGCTCCCCGGCTGGCTCTCCAGCCGGGGCGCGCACTGGAACCACCTGGGGAGATCTAAAAAATCCCGGGGCCTGGGCTGGCTTCACCCCCAGAGACCCCGGTTTAATAGGTGCGAGGTGCAGTCTGGGCATGGGAGGTGCAGACCCTGCAGGTGATTCGAGCGTGGTTTGCGAGATGCCGCAGCATCACCTGCAGGCTGTGTTACAACAGTCTCCTGGGCCCCATCCCCACTTGAGAGCTTAAATCTTTCAGACCACCTTCAAACTTTCCAGCTGGGCTGCCGTACTGAAAATAACATTTTTATCGACTCCCTATGGTGTCCTAGACATTAACACTAACTGCCTTATGGGCAGTGTGTGTCCCTTCATCCCCACAACAACCCTATTATTTTTCATTTTACAGATGAAGAGTCTGAGGCTCAGAGGGTAAGTGACTTGTTCCAGGTCCCACAGCTGCTAAGTGGATGAGCCAGTTTGGGCTCCCAAGGGCATCCTCTGAGTCAAGACTCTCTAGGGTCTCTTCTCTTCCAAAAGCAACTGTTCTCCCGTCTTACAGAGACCTCCCGGCCTCTCGGCCATCATCAATCATCCTGCCTCCGTCCTCTGTCCGCAAGCCACGCGGAGGGTGGACACCTGAGAATTTGCTTTTCGAACAAGTTCCCGAGGTGATGGGGATGCGGCTGGATTGGGGACCAGGGCTTGAGAACCACTGGCCTAGAAGAGGTGGGGAGGGGATGGAAAGGTGAAGGGGTGCTTGTCGTGACATCCCACATCCAGAGATCACAGTGGTTCTCAGGTGACTCCCAAATCCTTTGCTTCCAAGAGCAGCACGGGGTTCCGAGCTTGGGTTTCACGGCCTGATAAACGTGTTGGTCATAGTGGCTGGGAGACGTGATTAAACGGCCCAGGATCTGGGAGGTGGGAGGTGGCCTGGGGTGGGCAACTGGCAGCTCTTGCAGCACGAAGCAGGAGGGCCGCCTTTGCCCCAAGACCCACCACATGAGGACCGGGTAGTCCCAGCAGGAAACACGGGGGTCTTGCAAAGTCTTGCACAATGCTAGGCGGACAGTCGTGTCCTGGTCAAGGCCCCACTCAGGTCCCCCGCCCTGGCTCTCAGCTCCGCACGGCGGACACCATGGGTGACTCTCACTATCCCTCCTGGAACGCTTGCAACTTCAAAGACATGGGTGGGGAGCGCGAAGTTTGTCGGACAGCCCTGAGCCACCCTGGATGTGCCCCGGCGGGCTCTCCCCCTGCCCAGGCCCCGCTCTCCCCCTGCCCAGGCCCTGGCAACTCTGAGGCCTCCGGGGTCTGGGGACGAGCTGGGCCGGAGGGGCGACCTAGGGGCGAGGTCGCAGGGGAGCGGGGGCACTGCGGTCAGCCCAGGGCGCCTGGGCCCGTGGAGCTGAGCACCCACGGGGCTGGGAACAGTGCGGCCCTGCAGAATGTGACTCGGAAAATGGGGTGACGGGGGGGCTGGCCAGCTGCAGGATTCTAACTCGCGACCACGGGGAGTTTAGAGAGATGGGTGGCCTTGCGGGCACAGATCATCAGTTTAGTCTGTAACACACAGAATTTCTCTCGTGTACAGGCCATAGCCGAGTGGGGACGCCACGGAGCCCAGGTGATTGACGAAAGGTGACCGGTAACAGCTCAGTGCCTCCCAAACCCTGTGGCCCAGCTCGTGGAGAGGTCCCCCGTTCTCCAGCGAGGCAAGGCGTTAGCAGGTGACACGCGGGCCTAAGGCAGGTGGTGCGGCCTGGAGCCCGGCCCGGGCCAGAGGCTGCAGCCGTGCGGGGTGTGCACGGACGGGGAGGCCCGGCTCGGCGGCCGGTGACAGGGTGGCCTCCGAGGACCCAAGAGGACCACGCGGGCTGGGGCGGCCTGGTCAGAGGGCGGGAGCAAGAGCCGGGCAGGCCTTCCCGTAGAAACCAGCCAGAAGGCGGTGACAAGGTGAGGCCTCGGAGGAAGGAGCGGGACAGGGCCCTGGCCTTGACCCCTCATGGGTGACCTTGGCCAGGGTGAGTTCCGGAACGTCCGGGGACCCAAAGAGCAAGATCACTGCTAGGTCGAGAGAGGCACTGGGAAAGGAGGACGGTCAAGGTAGTGGCTAGAAGAGCCGGAAAAAGCTAAGGCTGGATCTCGAGGAGCACCAGGAAAAGGCCTCCTTAATGAGAGGGAAGGTTTGAAAATACAATTTTTTTTTTTGAAAATACAATTACAAAAAAAAATATATTTTTTTTTTAATTTTTTTTTTATTTATTTATGATAGTCACACACACACACACAGCGAGAGAGGCAGAGACACAGGCAGAGGGAGAAGCAGGCTCCATGCACCGGGAGCCCGACGTGGGATTCGATCCTGGGTCTCCGGGATCGCGCCCTGGGCCAAAGGCAGGCGCCAAACCGCTGCGCCACCCAGGGATCCCTATATATATATTTTTAGGGGCATTTGAGTGACTCAGGGCTTGAGCATCTGCCTTCAGCTCAGGTCGTGACCCCGGAGTCCTGGTATGGAGTCCCAGGTTGGGCTCCCCGCAGGGAGTCTGCTTCTCCCTCTGCCTCTGTCTCTGCATCCCTCTCTCTCTCTCTCTCTCTCTCTCTGTGTGTGTCTCTCATGAATAAATAAATAAAATCCTAAGAAAATAAAATAAATAAATAAATAAAAATAATAAAATATATACATGTATTTTTATATTTTATATATATATATAATTTTAGTCATCTAATCTTTCCTATTTTGAAATCTCCTAAGTAAGCATGTGGGAAGGGTAACAATGTAATGAATGTCAGTGCTTTCACCACCCACCTGTGTCATATCTTAACGTTTTGCCACATTTTATACACATGTATGCTTTTTGTTAAAAAAAAATAACCACATCATGCTTAAGGTTTCCGGTGGTGAATACTATCCCCTGCCTTCTTGGAGTCCACTGAGATAATGATCTGATTTACTCCTAAGTGCAGTGGCCCTCTGCCTCTTGTGATGCCTGCGGTACAAACCTGCTTAGACAGGGTGGGGAGGGCTTGGTTGTGTCTGTGTAACAGAGTTGGGTTACACCCTCATTCAAAAACAGGATTAACCTGTACATTTTTTCCCTTCTGCTTATCCTCCTCAAGCTTTTAGAATTAAAACCACACAAACCTCATATTGAGCCGAGGGAACAAACTTTCAGTTATGAGATGAATAATTTATAGCACGGTGTCTATAGCAATAATAGACTATATACTTCAAATTTACTAAGCGTAGATCTCTAGTGTTTTCACTACACAGATGTACACACAGTGAAAACCATTGTATCATTTCACAATGAATATGCATATCAAAATGTCATGCTGTACACCTTAAATTTTAGTTTTTATTTTTCAGTCATACCTCAATAGAACTGGAAAAAATAAACATATTAATCTCATAAAATAAGCAAAATTGTAAAACATATCCCTGTCTTTTTTTTTTTTTTTAAAGATTTTATTTATTTATTTATTCATGAGAGACACAGAGAGAAAGGCAGAGACCCAGGCAGAGGGAGAAGCAGGCTCCATGCAGGGAGCCCGATGTGGGACTTGATGCCAGGACTCCAGGATCACGCCCTGGGTGGAAGGTGTGCTAAACCGCTGAGCTACCCAGGGATCCCCCAAGTTTTTCTCTAAATACTGACTTAATAGCATCTGATATGTATATTTTAATTTTTGTTGTTTAGAAAACTGATGATGGGCTGCCTGGGTGGCTTAGTCGGTTAGGCCTCTAACATTTTATTTTGGCTCAGGCCATGATCTCAGGGTTGTGGAATTGAGCCCTGTGTAGCCTGCTTAAGGTTCTCTCTCTCCCTCTCTCTCTGCCACTCCCTTACCCTGCTCAGGCTCACATGTGCTTTCTCTCTATATAAATTAAAAAATTAAAAAAAAAAAAACTGATGATATTGTGAGCTGAATTTGCTTTTTAAAAAGTTTTTAAAGATTTTATTTACTTATTTGAGAGAAAGATAGCATGAGCAGGAGGAGGGGGAGAGAGAGAGGGAGAAGGCCAAGCAGACTCCCCACTGAGTGGGGAGCCCAATGCAGGGCTCGATCCCAAGACACTAAGATCATGCATGACCTGAGCTGAAGTCAGATGCTTAGCCAATTGAGTCACCCAGGAACCCCAAGGATTTGCTTTATTTTATTTTATTTTATTTTATTTTATTTATTAATATTTTGAGAGAGAGAGAGAGAATGAGCAAGAAAGGGAGATAGAGCACACACAAGTGGGGTGGGGCTGGAGGGGCAGAGGGAGAGGGAGAGAGAGAATCCCAAGCAGGCTCCATGCTCAATGTGGGGCTCCACACACAGCTCCATCTCTCAACCCTGAGATCACGACCTGAACTGAAATCAAGAGTTGGCTGGTGGCTTATCCAATTGAGCCACCCAGGCACCCCTGGATGTGCTTAATGACTTAGGTTTTATTTAAGAGTATGTGTGGGCTGGCTGGCTGGCTCAGTCAGTAGAGCATGAGATTCTTGAGCTCTTGGTCATGGGATCATGAGTTTGAGCCCCATTTGGGGGATAGAGATTACATTTTTTAAAAAGGGGGTTGAGGCACCTGGGTGATTCAGCAGTTGAGCATCTGTCTGTGGCTCAGGCCATGACCCCAGGGTCCTGGAATCGAGTCCCACATTGGGCTCCTGTGGGGAGCCTACTTCTCCCTCTGCCCATGTCTCTGCCTCTCTCTCTCTCTCTGTGTCTCTCATGGATAAATAAAAAAATCTTAAAAAAAAAAAAAAAAAAACTAAACTAAAAGGGATCCCTGGGTGGCTCAGCAGTTTAGCACCTGCCTTTGGCCCAGGGTGTGATCCTGGAGTCCCAGGATTGAGTCCCACATCAGGTTCCCTGCAGAAGCCTGCTTCTCCCTCTGTCTGTGTCTCCACCAATCTCTCTCTCTCTTTCTCATGAATAAATAAATAAAATCTTTAAAAAAAAAAAACTAAAAGTCTTAAAAAAAGGTTAAGAGTGTATGTGTGGTACATATATATATATACACACACATATTCATGTATTTATTTTTAAAGATATTACATTAAGAATGGATTTAAAATCTTGTGTCGTTGTCAAAGAATGCCATATATAGAAATAGTATCTTAAAAAAAAAAAAAAGAAATAATATCTTGGGATGCCTGGGTGGTGCAGCGGTTTGGCGCCTGCCTTTGGCCCAGGGCGCGATCCTGGAGACCCGGGATCGAATCCTACATCAGGCTCCTGGTGCAGGGAGCCTGCTTCTCCCTCTGCCTGTGTCTCTGCCTCTCTCTCTCTCTCTCTCTGTGACTATCATAAATAAATAAAAAAAAAATTAAAAAAGCACAGAATTAAAAAAAAAGAAATAATATCTTGAGGTATTAACTCTGTATCTTTGTCCTATGATACAGGATCAAATTAGCTGAATTTTACAACTACCTTGGAGCAGAGTGTATTCCCCAAATTCTTCCAGTAGGATCTTTTTGTGGGTAAAGTCTACCATGAATTTTCTAGTTTTATTATTTCCTTAATTGTTTTGGTATTATGGTAGTGACATATCAACTTTTCAAATATACTCTACTGTTCTGGTTCCTCCTTATCTTTCACTCTGTTATATTTCAAAATGGGTTTGGTGGCTCTGTGACTTGGCTCTTCCAGGCAGTGGGAACAATGTGTACAAAGGAAAACAAGTGCCAGACGACACACCAGTTGGGTTCCTACAAGTGCTTTGGCACGGCTGCAGGACAGAGTAAAGAAAGCAAACATGATGGCCAGGAGAAGGCGAGAAAAAAGGAAACCAAGGCTTCTGAGACCCCAGTAAGATCAAAGAATAGTCGCATTGGGGGAAAAGGGGCTCTAGAGGGTCTTGATTGAGAGGTTGCCCTTGGGGGCCCAAACCAGCTCTATCTACTTAGCAGCTGTGGGACCTGGAGCAAGTCGCTCAAACTCTCGGAGCCTCAGATTCCCTGTATGTAAAATGAAAAATAATCACCGTGGTGCTTGTGAGGACTAAATAAGGTATACTACCTATGAAGCAGCACAGTGTTCAGTACCTAATAGCTGGTCAACAAAAATAGTATTTTTATTAAGAGAGCTGGAGAGCTTGGAGGTCGTCAGAAAGTTTTAAGATTTCAATGTAGAATTTTTTTTTTTTTTTAAGTAAAGTCATTGTTTCCTAACTTTGTTTTGTAAGAAAACTTCCATATTGGGGCCCCTGGGTGGCTCAGCGGCTGAGCATCTGCCCTTGACTCAGCTCATGACCCCGAGGTCCCAGGATCAAGTCCCACATCGGGCTCCCTGCATGGAGCCTGCTTCTCCCTCTGCCTGTCTCTGCCTCTCTCTCTGGGTCTCTCATGAATAAATAAACAAAATCTTTAAAAAAAGAAGACTTCCATGTCATTACAGCACTTGCTCAGTCTAGCATGTATTTACAGTGTATTCTGATGATTTGTTTCCCTGGCAGAGACAAGGGGCCCTGGAAGCTGGGGTGGGGCCTCATTCCTGTTTCTATTCTCCGCACACTAGGCATTTGGTGACTCCCCTAACATTTGTCGAATTGATTTTGGAAATTATTCCCCAAGAGGCCAGTAGTTGAGGTAAATAGAAAGATCTCCAGGACAGCACTTTGGGTCGGGAACCACACACTTGGCTGGGATCCGATGGCTGTCCCCACTAATTTCGCACTTCCAAGTCTTACGTCCCCGTCTGCTCCTGGTGGCTGCCGGTTTGTAAAATCGACAATAAGCACAGTGATAGCTTATCAACAGTTTGAAAGGAGGGGCCGCCCGGCTGGCTCAGTCCGAAGAGCGAGTGGTTCTTGATCCCGGGTCATGAGCTCGAGCCCCACGTTGGGTGTAGAGATTACCTATGTGAATCAGCTTTAAAAAAAAAAAATGTAAAGGAACAAACAGAACAGTTCTCTGCTGCCTTATTTACACACAGAATGAGTGTGTGCCTCCTAAGAAGCCAGACTTCGGTCTCCGTAAGAGGTAACAGGGAAAGCAACCAACCAGGGGGAAGGGGCGAGTTCCCCTGCGGCCTACTGGCCCCTGAACCTGCAGGAGTTACCTACCCACCAGGTCTCACTTGTCTCACCTGCAAAATAATATATGTCCTACCTTTTTACCTTTTCATAGATTTGAGCATCAACAGGATGTGGCCTGCGAAGCCCCTGACTGCCCTGAAGCCCTGTCCTATGCGAGATAGCACCCCCCCCCACTCCCTGGAATGGGGATGGGGGTGGGGGTGGGGGGTGGGGATGGGGAGGGCAGTGGGTTAGGAGGCTGCCCTGGGCTCAGGTCATGATCTCGGGGACCTGAGACCCCGCTCACATTGGGCTATTGGGCTCCTGCTCAGCCGGGCGACTGCTTCTCCCTCTCCCTCTCCCCAACACCCCCCCCACTCATACTTTCTCTCTCTCTCAAATAAATCTTTTATAAAAGTTGCTACCAATAGTCCAATAGAATGACTCAACCCTGGGTCGCCTGGGTGGCTCAGTTGTTAAGCATCTGCCTTCCACTCAGGTCATGATCCCAGGATCCTGGGATGGAGCTCTGGGTCAGCTCCCTGCTGCGGTGGGGAGCCCGCTTCTCCCTCTCCCTGTGCCCTTACCCCCACTGTGCTCTCTCTCTCTCTCTTTCAATGAATAAATAAATAAAATCTTTAAAAAAAGAAAAGAAGGGCAGCCCGGGTGTCCCAGCAGTTTAGTGCTGCCTTCAGCCCAGGGCCTGATCCTGGAGACCTGGGATGGAGTCCCACATCGGGGTCCCTGCATGGAGCCTGCTTCTCCCTCTGCCTGTGTCTCTGCTTCTCATGAATGAATGAATGAATGAATGAATGAATAAATAAATAAATAAATAAATAAATAAGATCTTTAAAAAAGAAAAGAAAAGAACGCTTTGACCCAGCACTGGCTACTGTGACCCATACTGAGCGCACAGTTTACTTACTCACTGCCATAGGCACGCCTGGCAAAAAGTAAGCGCTTGATAAATATTTGCTGGATGAAGGAATGAAAGGAGGAAGGAAGGAAGTTGGGCAGGAGGTGCAAACAGTGGGGTTTGGGCTTCAGAGCTGTGAGAGTGGGGCAGAGCAGCTGTGTGAGTGAGGCCTGATGGTCACCTTGGGCTTTCAGAGCAGGATCTCCAGAGTGGGAAGAGCTGGTTGTAGCAGCCGAGGAGGAAAATGTTTTCCTCCTCTATTTCCTTCCGATCCGAACACCCTCCCTAGTAGGCTTTGAGGAGACTAATGGGGTAGGAAAAGGCATAGGGAACAACCAGATGAGGCTGAAGGATTGGCCTTTGGTTTTAAGTATTTAATCTGTTTCTATAAACTTTGTTAATAAAAATAGTAAATCAAAAAAAGAAAGAAAGAGGGGCACCTGGCGGGGCTCAGGGGTTGAGCATCTGCTTTGGGTTCAGGGCGTGATCCTGGGGTCCCGGGATAGAGTCCCGTGTCGGGCTCCCTGCATCGAGCCTGCTTCTCCCTCTGCCTGTGTCTCTGTCTCTCTCTCTCTCTCTGTGTGTGTCTCTCATGAGTAAATAAATAAAATCTTAAAAAAAAAAAAAAAGGAAGAGAAAAAGAAGAAAAGGCATAGGGGAGGGAGGTTGTATCAGCATTTTGTCTGATAATACTTTCAGTTAGCAAAACACCATCAATTAACCAAAGTATTTAATGACATTTATTTATTTATTTATTTATTTATTTATTTATTTATTTATTTATTTTTGTTTTTTATTTTTTTTATTTAATGACATTTACAAATAGCACACGTGGGGGATCCCTGGGTGGCTCAGCGGTTTAGCGCTGCCTGCAGCCCAGGGCGTGACCCCGAGGTCCGGGGATCGAGTCCCACATCCGGCTTCCTGCATGGGGCCTGCTTCTCCCTCTGCCTGTGTCTCTGCCTCTCTCTGTGTGTCTCTATGAAAAAATAAATAAAATCTTTTAAAAAATAAAATAAAATAAAATAAAATAAAATAAAATAAAATAAAATAAAATAAAATAAAATAAAATATAAAAACGGCACACGCGTAGTAGGCAGTCCCACCCTTGCCCCCGTCTCTGCGCTGCTCCCTCTCCAGGGTCTCCTTAGCCAGATGGGAACTGCAGGTTGCTCAAACCTGGTGCTTTTCCTTCTCCACGCCTCTGCTCAGCCACCAATAATCTTTCATTCCAACTGCTTGTCAAAGTCTTAAACTTCTTTCAAAGATCTCAACGAATGAATTATTGGATCAACAGGTACTTATTGTGTTCACTGAGTACCTACAATATGTAAGGCTGAAGGAAGGAAGTTCATAGTCTAGTTCTAGGAGGAGAAATACATGTAAACACATAATTTTAAAGCTGTATGATAGGTTCTTTTTTTATATAACGGCTTTATTGACATATAATTCACACACCATAAAATTCATCCTTTCACAGTAAACAGTTCAGTGGGTTTTAGTATCACAGAGTTATAAAACCAACATTGCTATCTAAATTTCATTGCCCACAAAAGAAATTCCATATTTTTTGCTTATAGGTGTTTCTTCTTTTTAAAATTTTTTAGATTTATTTATTCAGAAAGACAGAGAGGGAGAGGCGGAGACATAGGCAGAGGGAGAAGCAGGCTCTATGCAGGGAGCCCAACACAGGACTTGATCCCGGATACTGGACCATGCCCTTAACCAAAGGCAGATATTCAACCACTGGGCCACCCAGGAGTCCCTAGGTTTTTTTTTTTTTTTCTTTTTTTAAGTCCATGTTTTTATTTTTTTAAAGATTTTATTTATTTATTCATGACAGACACAGAGACAGGCAGAGACACAGGCAGGGGGGAAGCAGGCTCCATGAGGGAGCCCGATGCGGGGCTCGATCCCTGGACCCCGGGGTCACAATCTGGGCTAAACCGCTGAGCCACCCAGGGATCCCTAAACTCCATATTTATTAACAGAAATTACACATTCCCCTCTCCTTCGCAACCCCCGGGCAACCACTAATCTACCTTGTGCCTCTATGGATTCTGGACATTTCATATAAATCGAATCATATAATATGTGGCCTTTTGTGACTGGCTTCTTTCATTTAACGTAATGCTTTCACATTTTACCTAGGTTTGGCAAGTATCAGTGCTCCACCCCTTTTTACAGTTGAATAACATTTCAGAGCATGAATATACCACATTTCCTATGGTAAACTGTATGACCCATTTTGAGTTAATTTTTCTGTAATGAATGAAAGAGCTCTAACTTCATTCTTTTGCCTGTGGCCATCCCACTGTCCCAGCACCATTTTTGAAAAGACCATTTTTTCCCTATGGAAGGATCTTAATACCCTTGTAAAAGATAAATTCACCATAAATTTAATTTTTAAAAGTTCTCAATTCTATTGCTCTAGGTCTATCCATGTACCAGTACCACACTGTTTTGATGACTATAGCTTTGTAATAGGGTCTAAAATCAGGAAGTAAGAGGACTATCTACTTCTTCAGGATTGTTTTAACTATTATGGTTTGTTGGCTTTCTGGATGAATTCTAGAATCAACCTGTCAGTTTCTCCAAGAAAAGTTTCCTGGGATTTTGACAGGGACTGAATCCATAAATCAAGTTGAGGAGTACTACCATTTAAACAATAGTAAGTCTGCCAATCCATGAATATGAAATGTCTTTCCATTATTTAAGACTTCTTTAATTTCTTTCAACAATGTGTTAGTTTTCAGCATATTAATCTTACACTTCTTCTGTTAATTCCTAACTATTCTTTGTGATATGATTGTAAATTGAATTGTTTTTAAGATTTTATCTACTAAAAAAAAAAGATTTTATTTACTTACTTATTTTTAGATTGGGGGGGGGGGCACAAGCCGCAGAGGGAGAGGGAGAAGGAGAGAATCCTAAGCAGACTTCCCACCGAGCGTGGAGCCTGATACAGAGCTCCATCTCATGACCCCAAGATCCTGACTTGAGCTGAAACCCAAGAGTCAGAAGCTTAACCAACTAAGCCACCCAGGCACTGCAAATCCAGTTGTTTTATATTTAATTTTGGATTGTTCATTGCTAATCACAGAAATACAATTGACTTTTGTATATTAATCTTGTATCCTTCAACCTTGCTGATAATTTTTAGTTCCAATTTTTTTTGGTGGATCCTTTAGGATTTTCTATGTATAATATCTTATCATCTGTGAATAGTTTTATTTCTTCCTTTCTTCCAGGTGCCTTTTATTTTCTTGCCTAACCTCTTGGGCTAGAACTTCCACTATAGTGTTGAATAAGAATAGCAAGAATAGACATCCCTGCTTTGTTTCCGGTCTTTCATCACTAAGTATGAGTTTAGCTGGTGAGTCTTTTATAGATACTCTTTATCAGGTTGAGAAAGTTCCTTCTATCCCCAGTTTGTTTTGTTTTCATCATAAATAAGTGCTGGACTCTGCCAAACACCTTTTCCATGTTAATTGAGATGATCACCTGGTTCCAGTCCTTTAGTGTATTAACATGGTGTATTATACTGATTTTTAAAAAATGTCCTGCATTACTGGGATAAATTCCACTTAGTCACAGTGTTAATCTGTTTAATCTATTTCTGGATTCAATTTGTTTTCTTTTTTTCTGATTTTATTTATTTATTTGACAGAGAGAGAACATAAACAGGGGGAGCAGCAGGCAGAGGGAGAGCGAGAAACAGGCTCCCAGATGAGCAGGGAGTCCAATGTGGGGCTCGATCCCAGAACCCTGGGATCAGATCATGACCTGAGCCAAAGGCAGATGCTTAACTGAGCCACCCAAGCGCCCCAGTTTGCTTTCTTTTCTTTCTTTCTTTTTTTTTTAAAGTAGTCTCCACGATGGGTGGGGCTCAAACTCATGACCCCAAGATCAAGGCCTGAGCTGAGGCCAAGAGTCAGACGCTAAACTGATTGAGTCACCAAGGCAGGCCAATTTGCTTTATTTTCTATATCCATAAGGGATATTGGTCTGTAGTTTTCTTGTGATGTCTTTGTTTAGTTTTGGTACTGAGAATGAGTTGGGGAAGTGCTCCTTCCTCTTCTATTTGGAAGAGTTTTGAAGGATTAGTGTCAATTCTCCATTAAATATTTGGTAAAATCACTAGCGAAGCCATCTGGGCTGATAGGTTCATTAAATACTGTACATTAGGAAGTACTGGGCTGTTGTGGGAGGTTAAAGAACCAAGTGACCGGTCCTGCCTCAAAGGGCAAGGAAGCTGGGAAAAGAAGAAACAGTAAGGGTTTAATATCGATGACTGATGTTGGGGGAATGGAGAATGAGAGAAAAGGCTGGGAAGACAGGTTGGAGGTAGAGGACTCAGGACTCCGAATGCCTGATCTGAACTCTCACCAGACGTAATCTGCTGCTTCCTTCACATGGTGGTTGCTGCTACCATTTTGAGAACAGGGAAGGCAGGAAGGTTAGTTGAGGGCATCATGCCAAAGAAGAATAGAGCCACTGACCAGACCCTAGGAGGAATTTTGCTAGCCAACAGGCAGTCAGTAAAGATAACACTTCAGCATGAAGAATGTAGCTGAAGCCCATGTGTCCCACAAGGAAGAGAGGAGGTACAGCAAGTTGGAGGAGGTAATAAAGTAAGGATAGCCATATCGGTGACCCAGGGGTTTAGAAAAGCATTCCTGGGGGCGCCTCCGGGTGGCTCAAGTCCCATCTTGAAAGCCTATCATACTCTCAGAGTCATGTAAGCGTCCAACTATTGATTTCGGCTCAAGTCATGATCTCAGGGTCATGAGATCGAGCTCCACATCACCTCCATGCTCACCAGGGAGTTTGCTGGAGTTTCTCTCCCTGCCCCTCCCTCTGCTCTCTCTCTCTCTCAAATCAATCAATCAATCAATCAATCTATCTTAAGGGAAAAAAAAGAAAAGTATTCTTGGGGCACCTGGTGGGCCTAGTTGGTGGAGCATGCAACTCTTGATCTTGGGGTCATAAGTTTGAGCCCCATGTTGGAGATACAGGTTACTTAATTAAATAAAATCTTTTAAAAAGAAAAAGGAAAAAAAAAACATTCCTGTATAGACCATCTGCTGTATCATTCTTCTAACGTTTGCTCTGGGCCAAAGACACGCTCTTACAGGGTCCACACCACACCAGTCAGCTAAGCTGTTTGAGCTTGGCCTCTGTCATCACATTTCCAGCTCCTGAACAGCAGAGATCATGTCCTCTTTATCTGAATCTTCTACAGAGAGCTTTACCAACATCAAAAGAATGCCTCCATTCAAATTTCTTTGGACAGTTTTAAATTAAGAATGCCTCATCCATGGGACGCCTGGGTGGCTCAGTGGTTGAGCGTCTGCCTTTGGCTCAGGGCGTGATCCTGACTGAGGTCCAGGGATCGAGTCCTGCATTGGGCTCCCTGTGAGGAGCCTGCTTCTCCCTCTGCCTGTGTCTCTGCCTCTCTCTGTTTCTCATGAATAAATAAAATCTTTTTTTTTAAAGATTTTATTTATTTATTTATGAGAAACATCCAGAGAGAGAGAGAGAAACAGAGGCATAGGCAGAGGGAGAAGCAGGCTCCATGCAGGGAGCCCAACGTGGGACTCGATCCCCAGGACTCCAGCATCACACCCTGAGCTGGAAGGCAGATGCTTAACCGCTGAGCCACCCAGGTGTCCCAATAAATAAAATCTTAAAAAAAAAAAAAAAAAGAAAGAAAAAGAATGGCTCATCCAAATTCCACCCCCACCCCCCACCTGCTGCCTCCATACCAAAACTCTTCTAAATTCTCAGTGTGGTAGGCAGTAGCTATGGAATCAGACCCCGGGACAGCAAGAAGTGCGCCAGCCTCAGCGGTGGACACTCAAGTCTTCTGAATTCTATCCTGTACGTTGCAGTGAGGAAGAGCTCTCGACAAAGATGTCTTTTCCCTACCAAAACCTTGACAAGAGAGGTCATTTGCACCAGAACCAACTACACAGACATCTCTGAGTCCCATCCTGAAAGCCTGTCGTACTCTCAGAGGGCGCACACTTTCTGGGTAGTCATGGACACAACCGGGAAAGAGCACTGGGCCAGGAGCCAGGAGCCCTGAGCCCTGACTGCAGCCCTGCTGCTAATTAGCCAGGGCACCGTGGTTGGGCAAGTCACTTCTTCCCTTGGCCGCTTGTGAAAAGAAGGAGTTGGAGTAAAATTGACAAGAGTCGCTACCAAATATGAAAATAATAAGCTTTGATGACATTCAATGCTTACTTTGACTACCATGTTATTTATAACTGCTGTAGAAGGTGATAGCCATAATCGGTCTCAAGTGCACTTTATAATCCGTGGTTCTCTTGTAGGCTGAGGTATGAAATGCAGGTTGTTTGATCAAATGTAAGGTGTGACGTTACTGAAATCATTAAATCCGCTTACTCTGGCTTTGCTTTTGTGACTTGCTCTTGGTCACGTGTATGTGTTGCAACTTTCACCCGTAGATGATGGGTTTTACTCTGCGACCGTCTGTACTATTTTAGTTTATTAATCAGTAGAGTATAACCGTGGTTCATGTGAAGTACAGCGTGCTGCCTAAATGCAGTCTCTGGAGTCACACTCCCTAGGTATAAAGCCCAGCTCTAGACCTCCCATGCCTCCCAACGCTGTTTTCACCAGGTTATTCTTAACCTTTGGTTTCATCACTTGTAAAGCAGGGGTTAAAAAAAAAAAAAAAAAAACAGTACTTTTACCTCATTGCGTTGTTGTGAAAATCATGAGATAACCCATGTAGTGTCGACTTAATAAATAAAAGCGATTGTATTGTTGTTATGCATGTTTATAAAGAGAAAGATCTCTTTTCTGTTTTCTTTCCCACCAACCCGACGGACCACTCCTTTATAGGAAGTGCTAATTTTTTTTGTGTTGCCTTTCAGAATGGTGATCTGATTCAAAATATTGTTTGCAGAAATGGATGCTGGTTTAAATAGACTCTAAAGCAGGGATACAGCTCTGAACAAGAAAGGAATGGCCTACTACTGGGAACAGTTCTCCTGTTTTGGAAACGTTATTCTTCCTCTAAGGTCAGCATAACTGATGGCTACCCTCACCAAACCTCTTTCCCACGTTCTAAGCAGAGGCAAGTTCTACTGGTTGTTAATGTTCACACAGGGGTGATTGGTTGGCTCAGTCGGAAGAGCACGTGACTCCTGATCTTGGGGTCGCAGGTTTGAGTCCCACATTGGATGAAGAGGTTACTGCAAAAAATAAACTTAAAAAACAAAGTGCATGTAAAGAGAACAGTTTAATAAATAGGAATAAAAGCAGCCATAAAGCAACCACTAATTGAGAGTTTGAATCTTAAGAAAAGGAAGCTGTTGCCTACTTGAACTAGATAATACAGGGCAGCATTTTAAGTATAGAGGCTCTAGTGGTAATCACCGTGGGCTTGACTCTGCCAAGCATCGTAGATGAATTTGAGATTTCAGCTGAAGAATATATAACTTAGTCCGTACTTCCAGTTCCATTTGAAAAGAGAAGCAACAACATCGAAATAGGCTTGGGCCTTTCTGAGTCATTGGCTGCGCAGGTCGGGGCAGCCTTAGCTGGTGGTTCTGCACTGAGATGTTTCAAAGCTTTATTAAAAATGTTTGAATCCGGGATCCCTGGGTGGCGCAGCGGTTTGGCACCTGCCTTTGGCCCAGGGCGCGATCCTGGAGACCGGGGATCGAATCCCACATCGGGCTCCCAGTGCGTGGAGCCTGCTTCTCCCTCTGCCTGTGTCTCTGCCTCTCTCTCTCTGTGACTATCATAAAACATAAAATAAAAATAAAAAATTTAAAAAAAAAAGTTTGAATCCCCATGAAGCCCCACTATACCCAAGTTTACCAGATTTGGGTAGGAATGGGCTTCATGGTTTATAAAATCAGGAGTGCTGATAAAAAAAAAAAAAAAAAAAAGTAAAGCTTTGAAAGCTTCGAGTCCTGTACCTGTGCAGGGTCATCTCTAACCAGCTCTGCGTGGTGTGCACACCAGATGGAAGTCAGTCTGGCTGTACATCACAGCAAGATCTGTTGGATGGGAACATGGAGCATCGCCGGTCACTTGTAGAAGTGTCTCCTGTGTGGCATGAATAAACGTCCCTGTGAGATGCACTTTCACAAAAGAAAAAAGATTGAGGTAGGCAATGTTATTAGTAAATGCATGTTAGTTGCAAATGAGGTTACAAGAGTAGAAAATAGCTGAAAGTGGGTAAGGTGCCTTTGGGAAGCAGGAGTCAGAATTCAGGGGAAAGACAGAGAACTGTCGTTTCTTTATCATAAATGATGTAGAATGATTAGACTTATGACATAGTTGTATTACTTTAAATATATATTAATTTTATTTTTATTTGATTTTATTTATTTATTCATGAGAGATGGGGGGGGTGGGGGGGTGGGCAGAGACACAGGCAGAGGGAAAAGCAGGCTCCATGCAGGAAGCCTGACATGGGACTTGATCCCTGGTCCCCAGGATCACACCATGGGCTGAAGGCGGCGCTAAACTGCTGAGCCACCCAGGCTGCCCTTAATTTTATTTTTTAAAGATTTATTTGAGGTGGAGAGAGAGAGCATGTGCACAAGTGTGAGTGGGGGAGAGGCAGAGGGAGAGGATCTCAAGCAGACTCCCTACTGAGCATGGAGCCCAATCCCGACTCATGAGATCTGACCTGAGCTGAAATCACGAGTCGGTGACCCAACTGACTGAGCCACACAGGCGCTCCAATATATATTAAATTAAAAAACACAAAGGAGTCTTAGGAAAATCAATTTGTTGATAATTTCTGGAAGGGATCAAGTCAGTGGCTTGATTTTTCTGTGTGCTTCCCTGACATGCGAGTCAGTAACGTCCTCCATAAATGTCTCAGCCTGCCTCAGTGGTGTCTTTATGGTAAGCTAACTAAGGTCAGATGGCTAGGGCCCTTGTGGTGGGCTGAAGAGACCTCCTCCCCACCAGGAGATCGCTCTTGAGTATTAAACTTCCTGGTTCTTAGGTTTGTTTTAAGGAAAACACTTCTTTATCTATTTCTTCTCCCCTTAAAGCCTCTGAAGTATACATTGTCATCATTCCCATTTTTACAGGTGAAAAACTGAATCCTTGTGAAGCTAAGGGACACAGTCAAGGCCATGAGGTGGCAAATGGCAGGGCCGATTTATAAACCTATACTTTTCCCATACAGACCATCTATAATAATTGCTATAATAAAGGTTCAGACTAGTAATTTGTTTAAATATGTGATGCACAGAATAATTCACAGAAAATTATAATGTATTTAGTTATCTTGACCATCACTCCCCCTTACCTTCAGAGAGGTTGGATTTGTCCAGGAGTATGAAATGTGAACTCTTTTACAACTGCATCTAAAACGAATAACTAAAAAATATCAATGGCTAGTGGTAGCCTTAGGACACGGGCTTTTATGTTGATTTGGTCTTTAAAAAACTGAGATATGATTCACATTCACCCCTCTCAAGTATACGCTTCACCTTTTCAAGTGTACAAGTCAGTGGTTTTAGTATGTTCACCACCAAACAATACAACTCTAATCAAGAACATTTGTTTCATTTTTTTTTTTTTTTACAATTACAAGAGTTGATTTAACAAAAAAGTTCAATATGAAAATGCATACGACCTGGTTTTTATATTGTAGTAAAACAGGTGCTACAGATGGGTGACACGTGGAAGCAGTTGATTTCTTCCAGGGAACACACCGTTGTTTATATTTCTTCCAAGGCTTCTAACACAACACTACTTCCTTGAGTTAGCACCACTCCAATATTGTCGTTGCCCATGAGTTGCCATCTCCATACCTTCATCCATCACAAGTTTTTTTTTTTTTTTTTAAAGATTTTATTTATTTATTCATGAGAGAGAGAGACAGACAGACAGACAGGCAGAGGGAGAAGCAGGCTCCATGCAGGGAGCCCGATGGGGGACTGGATCCTGGGACTCCAGGATCACGCCCTGGCTCAAAGGCAGGCGCCAAACCGCTGCGCCACCCAGGGATCCCCCATCACAAGTTCTATAAAGGGATCGAACCCCCACACTATTCCTTAGACATGACTGCCACCGTTTAATTTCAATGACAACTTCTTGTCCATAAATTTTTTCAACTCAGGAGGGTGAGCTTTGCTCATGGTGTCTATTCAGTGAGCTCAAAGATCCATACTTTGACTAACTTTTTTTTTTTTTTTAAGATTTTATTCATTTATTCATGAGAGACACCGAGAGAGGCAGAGACACAGGCAGGCTCCCTGCAGGGAGCCGGATGGGGGACTCGACCCCGGGACTCCAGGATCACACCGTGAACCCGCACTTGGCGAGAAATCTGCTTCTCCTCCTATGTGTGCTCTCTCTTTCATTAATAAATAAATAAAATCTTAAAAAAAGAAACATAGAGAAACTACTGTGTCAGTGGCTAGACTCATCTGAATTTTGCCCAGTTCAAGAGCTGCGCTCTAAAAGTGATAAAAGAGGGGGGCCTGAGTGGCTGTCTGTTAAGCTCTTGGCTCAGGTCAGGATCCCAGGGTCCTGGGATGAGCTCTATATTGGGTTCCCTGCTCAGTGGGGAGCCTGCTTCTCCTCCTCCCTCTGCCTCTCCCCCTATTCCTGCTCTCTCTCTCTCTAATGAATAAACTTAAAAAATTTTATTAAAAGTGATAAAAGGAAAAGGGTCCAAGGAGTGTAAAGAAAATAATTAAAGGGATGCCTGGGTGTTTCACTGGTTAAGCGGCTGGCTTCGGCTCAGGGCATGATCCTGGGGTCCCCCAGGGAGCCCGCCCCAGGGATCCTGGGGTCCCTCCCTCTGCCTGTGTCTCTGCCTCTCACGAATAAATAAAACCTTTAAAAAAAGGAAAAGAATTAAAAGTAGAAAAGATTCACAATGAAAGATTCAAGGGCTTGCAGTGATTTAGTCTAAGAAAGTTATTTAAAAACACCCTTAAATGACTTGGGATTGTTATACAAAAAAATCGATGACCTTTATTTCCTTTTTTCCCTAAGGAAAAGACAAAGAAAATGGATTCATTCTACAGGAAGAAGGGATTAGCTTAGCATAGGAAGTTATCAGAAAGAGCCTTGTTAAACATCAAATGGTGGTGGCAGCAAAAAGTTCTCTAAAATTTTTTTTAAAAGGCTTTAAAAGTTTCAAGGAATAGTATAAAAAAATTCCTTCACTCAGATTCACCAATGTTAACATTTTGCCAGATTGGCTTTATCATTTTCTGTCTCATCTAGATATACATATATACCATATATGGAATCATTTGAGAGTAAAATTATATACATTATTCCTTCTCCCTAAAGAATGGGGATTTCCTAACACAGAAAATATTCTCCTGCCAAACCATAGTAATATAAGTATCAGGAAATTAACAGATACAATTTCATTTTATTGTACAGACCTTACTCAAATTTTTCCTGTTATCTCAATAATGTCCATTAAAGCAAAAAGAAAAAAAATTTTTTTTGCCCAGTCCAGGATCCCCGTGGCACATAGTTGTCATGTCTCATAAATTCCTTTCACATAGTTCTTCAGGGCACCTGGGTGGCTGAGGCAGGTAAGAGTGTGCCTTCGGCTCAGGTGTGATCCTGGGGTCCTGGATGGAGTCCTGCATGGGGCTCCCCGCTCTGGGAGGGGTCTGCTTCTCTTTCTATCCCCCCCATGATCTCTCTCATGCTGTCTCCCCTCTAATAAGTAAATAAAAAGAAGTTCTTGAGTCTTTGTCCTTTATAACCTTTCATGAATACAGGCAAGTTATTGTGTGGCCGGTCGAGCAATTAGGTCTCTGCTAACACACTCTCTCTCTCTCTCTCTCTCTCACACACACACAGATTCTCATTTGTTTGGGGAGTTTTAGGTGTGGTCTTGAGTGAAGACCACAGGTAGAATGACCCCCTCTTCAAGGACCCTTCTAGGCACCTCCTATTGACCACTCCCACTATATTAGAATCATTCTAGATAGACAAAAAAAAAAGTTTTGTATTCAGAACTGCACTGTGTTGCACAGATTTCCTTCCCTTGGCACTCGTGCATTTGCCGTATTTCACAAAAGTAGGTTTGTCTGTGGAAGACTTAGCACCTCCTCTTCTTAACCACCGGAGACTTGGGTTCCCTGTGGGCTCCCGCTCGCAGAGACGATCCCTGTGCCCGCGCTAGGAAGCAAGAGCCGCAAAAAATGGGTGGCGTCGCCCACTGAGACCTTTGCACAAATCTTCGTGGAGTGCCCAGCGTCTGTCCGGCGGCGTCCCGGCCCCGGGGCTGCAGGGGCGGGCCCAGGACCGCGCGAAATCCCCGTCCTCGTCTCCTCGTTGCACAGATTAGAATTTAGATCCAGCACCTCAGAACCCGGTGACCCGCTTCCTGAAGCAGGAAGGGGAGCCGGGTCGGGAGGGGGCCGCCCCAGACGCGGGAGCCCCGACGGGCGCGCCCCGCAGAGCCCCGGGATCCAACCGAGCGCCCGACGCCCCGGGGCGCGGCGGGCAGGTGCCTCCCCCGCCCCCGCGCCCAGCCCCGCGGCCCCGCGCACTGCACCGGGTGCAGGTGCCTCCCTCTCCCCGCACGCGCGCCCGGCCCAGGGGCCCCGCGCCCCGCCTGGGGGGCAGGTGCCTCCCTCTCCCGGCCCACGCACCGCGGGGGGGCCAGGTGCCTCCGCCTCCCCCCACGCGCCCAGCCCCCGGCCCGCGCGCCCCGGCGGGGCAGGTGCCTCCCTCCGTCTCCGCCTCCTGCGCGCCCAGCCCCGCGCACCCCGGCGGGGGGGGGCCCCGGGGAACCGGCTCCTCCGGCGGCCGCGCCCGCTGCAGTGCAGGCTGGGTGGTTCCGCCAGGTCCCTCCCCGCCGCCTCCGCGCCCAGTCCCTGCCCCCGCGGCGCCGGCGGGCGGGAGCGCGGCTCGGGGCTCGGGGACCCGGGGCGAGGCCGCCGCCGCCGACCCCCTCCGCCCCCCGCATCCCGAGGCTCCGGGGCGAGCCCCTCGCCCCCGGCCCCCCGCCCCCTGCGCCGCCCCCTGCGCCGCCCGGCCCGGCCCGCGGGGCTCCCCGGACTCCACCCCCGCCCCGCCCCGCCCCCGACGGGTTCCGGGTCCGGCCCCGGCTTCGCCCTGCGCCCGGCGCGCCCCGCTGTTCCCGGACCTCGGGCTCCCAGAGCGTGCAGAGCTCGGGCGACGTCGGCCCCGGGGCTCCCCGCGCGGCCCGCCACGTGGTCTCCCCGGCCCCGACGAGCGCGCGGGCGGCCGCGGGGGCGAGGGCGGGGGCGGGGGCGGCCGGGCCGGGCGGAGAAGGTTCTAGTCCGCGGGCGGCTCGGGCATGGAGGGCGTCGTGGAGGGACGAGGAAGCGGGGCGCGCGGTGCCCGAGGGCCCTCGCGGGGACCCCTGCGGCTCTGCGCGAACCTCGCGGGGGGGGCAGCGTGGCCCGGGCCCCCGCGCGGGGTGGGGGGGTGGGTGGGGGGTCCCCGGCTTCCGTCCGCGGTGCGCACGCGGAGGAGCGCTGGCCCCCGGCCCCGGCCCCCGCGCCCCCCGCGCCTTCACCCCTGGCCTCCTTTCTCCCCCGACCCTGGAAGAGAACCCCGGCCGCCCGCGGCCCCGTCCCCCTCGGCGCCCCCAGCCTCCCCGCCCGGCCCCGGCTGCCCTCTAGGTGGCCGCCGCCCGCTCCCCGCCCCTCGCCCTCCCTCCCCTCCCCTCCCCATTCATCCAGCCATTGTCTCCCGCCCCCTCTCCGGCTCCCCGGGCGGCCTCCTCCCCCACCGCTGCCACGTCGTGGTTTGAAGGAGCCAATGGGCCGGCGCCGCCAGGTGTCTCTTACCTGCACCACGTGGGGGAGGGGGAAGGGGCGGGCAGGTAGAGCCACATCCCAAAACAGAAAAGCTTTCAGCCATTGCGCGCTCCGCCCGGGGTGCAGCCCTGCTCCTGGCTTTTTGCATAGACGCACGGCGACCGGATTCAGAAAGGGCAGCCTCCCGCGCCCTCCGTGCCACCCCTCCCTGCCCGGGGCGCGGAGCGCGGGCCAGGTGTGCGCCGGGCGGCCGGTGACCGCTTCTGCACCCGCGGCCGCGCGGAGGGGGTGGGCGCTCTTTCTTTTCCTCCGAGGAGCGGGTTCAGCGCCGGCCTCCCCGGCCTCCCCCCACCTCGCCGCTCCCAACCCCCCGCTCCCCCTCCCCGCCTACCGTCATGACGGCGTCTCCGGATTACCTGGTGGTGCTTTTTGGGATCACCGCGGGGGCCACCGGGGCCAAGCTGGGCTCGGATGAGAAGGAGCTGATCCTGCTCTTATGGAAAGTCGTGGATCTGGCCAACAAGAAGGTATTTCTCTCCAGGGTTCTGGCCCAAACGAGAGGAACGGGGCCAGGAGTTTGCCCTACAAGTTGGGGGAGTCGGTAAACAAGGGTCTGCTCGGCCGCCTACGAGGCCGGGCCCGAGGCCTACGGGGTCCGGGCTGCAGGCGGACGGGTTGGCCGACGGCTGGGGCCCCGGTTGGCTGATCCCAAATCCGGCTCGGGTGGGGAGGCGGCGCGCGGAGCCGGGGGACCCCCGGGGCTCGGCCGGATCCGGGTGGGGGCAGGGCCGGGGCGCGCGGGCCTCGCCGCCCGAGCCGCCCGCGACAGGTGAGCTCCGCTGGGGGGCCCGGGGGGCGCGGGGGCGCCCGGGCTGGGGAGCGGGACTGACCCGGCCGCTTTCCCGTCTGCAGGTGGGGCAGCTGCACGAAGTACTAGTCAGACCGGATCAGTTGGAGCTGACGGAGGACTGCAGAGCCGAGACCAAGATCGACGCGGACAGTCTGTCCTCCGCGCCGCAGCTGGACCAAGCCCTCCGCCAGGTGACAGCCCCGGGCAGGTGGCGCATCCCCGGGCAGGTGGCGGGACGCCGGGCCGCGGGGGCGCAAACCCGGCCTGCAGGCCCGGGGGGGCCCTTCTGCGAGGGGGTCGCCGCCCCTCCCAGCCCCCCAGCCCCCGGGACCGCGGCCCAAAGTCGCTGCTTTTCGGGTCATTCCTGGGGGGCCCCCGAGTCCGTCGGGTTTTTACCAAATGAATGACGAGCGCACTTTGAATGCTGGCGCCCCAGGCCCTGACTCCGGCGGCGCCTGTTCCCCGCGGGGTTGGGGTTGGGGTTTGGGTTTGGGGCCGGCACCTGTAGGGCTGCTCGTTCGGGTCACCGTGCAACGGGCGGGATCCCCTTAGTGCAGCTTTAGGGCTGCTTTGCGGTTCTGACGGGTTACTGGATCCGGGGGCGGGGCGGGGCGCTGCTCACCTGTGCACAGGTGCGTGTCCGATCTCTCCGCCCCCCCCCCCCCCAGCACATAAGTTGCAAATTATTAGGGGAAAGTTCTCCTTTTGGGGTTGCCAGGCTTTCCCCATTAATCACGTTTGTTTATCAGACGCTGGCATCCTTCTTAATCTCGGAACATCCAAACATAAAGTAACAGCGGGGAATGATGTAATCTGAAGGCAACCTGCTGATGAAACGAGGACCCGACTTAAAAGTCTTGAATGTGGATTTATTGCACAAACGGAAGAGGGGACGGGCGGGCCGATGCAGATACTGAATTCTCCTGTCCGGGAAATGTGGGTTGATTGGAGAGCTTCCCCAGCTAAAGGACCCTCAGATGGTTTGTGGGAAGGGAGCTGCCCCAGCCCCGCCGCCCCCCTAGCGGAGCGCGGTGTTCCCCGGTTATCAACACGTGGGGCCACTTTGGAAATCCTGCATCAGTTGCGTCGCTGTGTCTCGTTTTCAGTTTAACCAGTCCGTAAGCAACGAGCTGAATATTGGGGTCGGAACCTCCTTCTGCCTCTGTACTGATGGGCAGCTTCATGTCCGGCAAATCCTGCATCCTGAGGCTTCCAAGAAGGTCAGTGTGTGCTGGCTTCTCAGGGAATGATTGGACTTTTGGGAGTGACCGGAGGCTTTTTTTTGTTTGTTTTACCTTATTTTTTTTTTTTTTTTTATGGTTTATCCAAGTTTCTCCATTTTAAAAAGATGCATGTTGGGAGTTACTGTTTCACGGCAGGATTTCAGCTTGAGAAGATGACAAAAGAATGGTGGTGATGGTTTGATAACAATGTGACTGTACTTAATGCCACCGAACTGTACACTTAGATGTCAAAATCCGGTGTTATGGGTATTTTACCACAAAAATATTCATGACCCTTCAATAGAGGTAATTTTATAGATGCTCTGTGGTGACTTAATTAAAGCTTCTCTTGATGTTGCGTTTTGACCTAGTCTCCCTTTTCCAGAGCATATTAGCTGAATCTTTGACATTTCATTTACTAGCAAGTAGGAGAGAACATTGACTTTTCCATTTTTAAGACATTGTAATCTCCTCTGTGTGGAAAATGCCTTATCCTAGAAAGGAAGGGGCAAAGCAAAAAGTTCAATGAAATCTTTTTAATTGTAACTAATTCATTAAAGAGCTTTGTACTGGGTAGAGACTTAGCCATATAACTAGTGAAACATTAATTATAGCCTGCTGCACTTTGACTTAGCAAATGTTCAAAACTGATTAAATATTGTATTGAAACAGTAGGGTCAGCCTCATCTTTTACCTTGGCTGGTCTCCCTGATGTGGAAAAGAATATGGAGTGAGAAAAATAAGACTTTGACTGCAGCTTTGTGATTTCTCTCCCTGGGAAGGATACCGAGGGGCTGTGAGGAAATGGAGAGCACAGAGGGCAGGCCCAGTGTAGCCAATCATTGCTAATATAGTTGATCTTATCAACGTAATTAGCTTGAGCTGTAACTTTTTATTGTGGTAGGCAAATACTGCACTTGAAAAGTGAAATATTTTTAAGGAAACTGGATGAGGCAAGTCTTCAAAGAAAGCTCTAGACTGACATTTGATGTCACAAGTATAGTGGCTAGTCAGTGCAGATTTCCCTTTTTGACCTCACTAGGGAAGAAATGTAAAGATACATGTTAAATACATAATGACAATTTCAAAAGTCTGAAGGAGAAATTCAAGTTTCTGTATCTTAAGAGTTGAGAAAACCACTCCTTTTACAGCAGTGTCAGTAATTGTTCCATTAAAAGGGGGAAGTGTGTTTCACTCATGCTAGACCAGTTGCTATGCCCTTGATCCAGAAATAGATAAGGATTTTTTTTTTCACTCCCCCCAAACTCCTATAGAGAGGGATAAAACTTAATCCTTTCCCTGTTGGGCTGGAGGAAAACAGCTGTTTTTATTATTTTCGAGGGACTGCTTTATATATGGGAAAACCTCCCATATTTTCCTGAGTTACTTCTATTAGAATTGTGATAAAGAAACCTAAAACAATGTAGTATCCGAAAACAAGAAACTAGTATCATAAAGTAATTCTATTTATTAAGAAAAAATAAGGAAAATGGTAAAATAATCTTGCCATTCAGAAAACTGTATTTTTCTCTAATATGAACATATTTGAAAATATTTTTCCAGGTTTCTGTAGAAAAGCAGAAAGCTCCTTTCTATTTTTACAAGGAGCATTTATACTACACACACTTTTTAGCCTACTTTATAATTTAATAAAACATCAATATCTTCCTTTTTTAACATCAGTATCTTTCATAAGAATTAGATGAATTTTAAGTGGTTACAGCAATTTAAACTAAATCTTTTATTGTTGAACATGTGAGTTATCAACAGCTCTTAAATGAGGATTTTTGTAGGTAATTTTGAAGATTCACCATTTTCTTGGTAACTGACCATGGTACAATATTTATTTTTTTATTTTATTTTATTTTATTTATTTTATTTTTTAAAATTTTTATTTATTTATGATAGTCACACACAGGGAGAGAGGCAGAGACAAAGGCAGAGGGAGAAGCAGGCTCCATGCACCGGGAGCCCGACGTGGGATTCGATCCCCGGTCTCCAGGATCGCGCCCTGGGCCAAAGGCAGGCTCTGAACCGCTGCGCCATCCAGGGACCCCTTTATTTTATTTTTTAAAGATTTTTAAAGTAATCCCTACACCCAGTGTGGGGCTGGAACTCACAGCCCCAATATCAAAAGTGATATGCTTTACCAGCTGAGTGCCCTGATATCTATTTTAAATATAGCAGAAGCAGGTCTACATCTGATAGAATCCACTTCGGAAATCTGGAAGAAAGAGACATTATTGCGTAAATGTTACAGGTTGCAAACATTAAACAGTCTTTATTTCCTTGACTTTCTAATGTATAGATGGGTAGAAATTCCCAGTGAGTGAATAGAAACGATTCTGAGATTTTAAGAAAAATCTGAATTCAGTTTTAAAGAAATTGATCTTTCAAAGTTATTCAGTGTGGGGTCCCTCCTCCCACTAGGAGAAGCAAAAACATAATAGTATAATATTTGCCCAAACAGTTGAACATGCTTAATAACCACAAGAGTGGTGCTAGTAGCTAAGAACGGCAGGTCACTATTTCTCCTTTGCACTTGAGATTTGTGGTATCTTTTAAGTCTAATTTGAGTTCTCATGTATAGCCACAATCTTGGT
The DNA here is from genome assembly GCF_048164855.1 of Canis lupus baileyi. Lineage (NCBI taxonomy): Eukaryota > Metazoa > Chordata > Mammalia > Carnivora > Canidae > Canis > Canis lupus. The sequence continues at coordinate 2,507,580 of NC_132865.1, read as the reverse complement.
TGGGGAAAAATGTGGAACAGTTAACTTGGCACAAAAATCATCCTTTTTGGTTAATCAGGAATTTGCTATCTTACTCTGATTTCAGTACAGAAAATCTGTATTACACAAAACCAATATTTAAAAATATTATGTTTTGTGATTGATTCCAGTGTCTAGGTAGACACTGTAAACATAAGTGTCTTTATGAGAACTTTCAGTTCTCATATTGCTGCCTGAAAATACACAGGTGGGTATGGCTGAAAAGTGTATAGCTCTGTCAGTCAGGAAATATGACAGCCCAAATGTATTATAGCTTGAAAAGAATTTTGAATGGAACGCGTAATGGAACACAAATGTAACCTATTACCTTAAAGTAAGATCATTTTTTTCTGTGATACTTGTATATAGGATAGGATACGTGCTAGAAAATGTCACTCATATTTGATTTTTTAAAAACTTAATTGTGGTAAAATATACTTACATTTAATTTTTAGGTTTCTAATTATTAAAGTGCCATTGAACTAAATTCATCTAGTTAACAGTGTCTACCTTGTCCTTCCTCAGAATGTATTATTGCCTGAATGCTTCTATTCCTTTTTTGATCTCCGAAAAGAATTCAAGAAGTGTTGCCCTGGCTCACCTGACATTGATAAACTGGATGTTGCAGCAATGACAGAGTGTATCCTTTAAGTGATTACCCAAGAATCATTTGAAAAGGTAGTTCCAGATAAAATGACCATATAAGAGATTTAAAATGTTTTTTAAAAGATTGATTTGAGAGAGTGTGTGTGCACGGGAGTGTGCAAGTGGAGAGAGGGGCAGAGGGAGAGGATCTTAAAACAGACTCCCCCACTGAGCTGGGGACCTAGGCAGGGCTTGATCCCATGACCCGTGAGATCATGACCTGAACCTAAACCAGGAGTCGGAGGCTCAACCAAATGAGCCATCTGGGGGCCCCTAAAATTTAAAAAAAAATTACTTATTTTACAGAGAGAGTGTAGGAGGGCGGTGGGCAGAGAAAGAGGGAGAGAGAGAATCTCCAGGAGAGAGACTCCTCACTGAGTACACAGCCAGACTTAGGGCTCCTTCTCAGGACCCTGATATCATGACCTGAGCCAAGGTCAAGAGTCAGTTGCTTAACTGATTGAGCCACCCAGCTGCCCCACCTCTAAAATTTTTTTTTTTTTTTTTTTTACTTTGTGAATGTATGAATGAAATACCCTGTCCAAAATTTATCTGTTGTATTAGGAAGAACTAATAGTACAATTACAGGCATTTTTCAAAGTAGTAATTTATTGAATTTGAGTACTGATTTAGTTAGATGGATTTAAAGTTGGATTTTTGTGAGTTGAACGCATTTAAACAGAATTGAAGTTTGTATTATGGGAATGTTTGATTTTTGTTGTTGATGGAGAATGTGGAGACCACCTTCTCTGATACTCTAAGGCCACTTGTTCTGGACTCTCCTGGTTTTAGGGCTTACTTTGACATCTTTTGAATGGATAAAAATTTTTTTTAAGTAGTGGGTATTTGCTGTTTACAAATATTTTCATGGGTACCCCTTTTAACCTTCCTTGGGTTTCTTAAATACACATGAGATTGTGGTGACTATAATGAGTCATCTTTTGAGATGGTAAAATGAGGTTGATGCTTTACCCCCAAATTCTTTCATTACCAGGATAGTATATTTGATGCACTGTGTATTGTAAAAGTAAATTTTATAATCACTAATCTCGTAGTCATGACTGACACATCATCTTTCATCCAGTAAGTCTTTAAAGTGCTAACTAATAAGCAGTCATGTGCCAACATCAGATGTGAAATTGAGTAATAGAAGAGTTGGGCAACTCACCCAAAGCCACTATGAGAACGAACTTGAAGTCGGATTTAAGTTACTTTCAGGAACTTGTGGGTTATAGATGTTTATTCTTAAACTTACTCATTCTTTTCAGGAGCTGAAGCCTGATTCTTGTTTTATTTCAAAATTTCTTTTTCTGATTGGAAAATACTGTTTGTACGTTTTTTTCCCAACCCTTTGTAAGCCGGTCAAATCCATTGTGTCTGCCTTCTTTCTGGAAGTAGTTAGCTGGAAATTTGCTTTAGCATCATTAGTGCTGGGGGGAGGGGGTGTGTATTAAGCTCATTTTGAGGGGGTTCGTGTAAGAATTAAAAGGTTGAGACAGCAAAAAAATTCTTACTAATTGTTGGTTCAAATGCTATAGTAGTCGGCTAGGGCTACCATAAAGATTCTATTAGACTGTGCCTTAAACAACAAATATTATTTGCTCACAGATTTACAGACTTACAGGGAAGTCTAAGGTAGATGAAACAGATTCAAAAAAACCTAGAAAAAAAATAGTTGGAAGGAAAATCTAATTAAGTTATCTAATTTAGAAAAAGACGACTTGAGTAGAAAAAGCAGTATATCAAGAACTGTTTATTCTTGACTATTTGGTAGCCTCTTTTTGGCAAAGACCATCTTCCCTTAGTGATTATAGGTCACATGCTGGTAAAAATTTCCATAGCTACAAGCAAGAGGTTCTTACATTTGGGTTTTTTTCAGTTTTCTCAATGTGTTGACGGTTTAGGGAAAACTTAATAAAAGTTCATCTGGTTTTGTTGTTTGTTTTTGTTTGTTTTTTCTCAGTTTCTTTTTAAAACCTTCACATGAATAAAATTTGGGGTTATTAGTAAACATTTTCAGTGTGGTAAACTGGACTTTTTTACTTCGCTTTATTATCTACACACCAGCATATAGTACTTTTTAAATGAAAAAATTGAACTGACATTTAAATGACTAGATGTGATGCTTTGCTGATTTGTTTTTGTCATTCATTTTAATTCTAGCTCTACAATTATTTGTTGGTAGGTTGTTTTTTTTTCTTTTTTTTTCTTTAAGATCTTTACTTATTCATGAGAGACAGAGAGAGAGAGAGAGGCTGAGACACAGGCAGAGGGAGAAGCAGGCTCCATGCAGGGAGCCCAATGTGGGACTCGATCCTGGGTCTCCAGGATCACGCCCTGGGCCCAAGGCAGGTGCTCAACCACTGAGCCACCCAGGGATCCCCGGTAGTTCTTTTTTCAAGTGCCATGAAGATGAAAATCAGAAATACTTGCCTATAGTAAACAAATTAATTGTGAATAAAGCTAACTTGGTCTCCATTTCAGGCACTTGAACTATGGAGAAGGAGCTCATTGCCACTTAGTAATGCATTCACTGGAAAAAAATAGGGCATTTTCTATTTCTTAAATTTCTTAATTATATCCTACTTTCTTTGGGCTTACATTGGAAGAGTCTTGGATTTTACAGTGTTATTACCACCCAGAAAATAGAATTTTAATCTTAACTTTTTATTAGTGTTTTATCTGCATATTTATTTCCCATTTAATAGGTAAGGATTCTTAAGCTTTCCTGTCAGTGTTTCCCCCCCCCCCCCCACATTGCAGCTGTGATCAATTATTTTATGACTCATGTTGAGAGGAAACATTATTTCCTTGACCGGGCCACCAAAGTCCCCAGGTCAAAAACAGTCCTACCCAATTTGACTATGTACTTGCCCTTCTCTATGCTGAGCATTTCTACAGTGTCTGAAGAGTCGTGTTCTTTCAAATCACTCAATATTTCCCTTTCTGATGTGGAAACGACACTGAATTTGGAAACGTTGAGGTGGACATTACACATCCTCAGTGGTTTTGCCAAGTAGATGGGGAGTCATTTGCTCCTGAGGGATTACCTGTTCAACCAGGTAAACCGGGAGAGGGAGAGGCTCTTGGGAAGGAAAGTTACTTGCCTTTTCCAAGCCTCACTTTTAGCTCCAGTACTCCCCAAACTCCCAGAACCAAAACTCCCAAAAGGAAAGCTTTGTAAACCACCAGCAGCTATGTAAATGAAAAAGTAGGACTCCTTTGATGAAATAAAGGGTTTAGGAATTTCTTGAATGCGGTTCTGGTCCTTAGTTTTAGCACTTATTTCCCTCTTTTGTCCTTGTGTTGGTTCTGAGACCACTTAGGAGTTCTTCAAGTTGCCATTTTGTTACCTGCCTTTTAAAGTATGTGGTCGCAGGAGAGAAGACCTCTGTTAGCAGGTGAACTGTGGGTAGCGTTTTGTAGCTTTTTATTTAATCAGGTGAGACGCTAAGGGTGTGAAAATAGGAATTAGGATCTCTGATTTTTTTTTTTTTTTTTTTTTTTTAGATTTTATTTATTTGACAGTGAGTATACACAGAGGGAGAAGCAGACTCCTGAAAAGCGGGGAGCCCGACGCGGGGCTCCATCCCAGGACCCTGGGTCATGGCCTGAGTGAGCCCAAGGCAGATGCTTAACCATCTAAGCCACTCAGGTGCCCCTGGTTTTTGGGGGTGTGGGGGAGGGAGGGAGGAGTTCTCTTTGATTTTTTTGCAGGGAATTTATGCTGGTTTTCTTCTGTGAAAAAGACATTTCAAATATGGGACTGTTTGTATGAATGACTTCTTTTATCCATTTTATTTATTTTTTTTTTTATTAAATTTTTTTTTTTTTTTTTTTTTTTTTTTTTTTTATTTATGATAGTCACAGAGAGAGAGAGAGAGGCAGAGACACAGGCAGAGGGAGAAGCAGGCTCCATGCACCGGGAGCCTGATGTGGGATTCGATCCTGGGTCTCCAGGATCGCGCCCTGGGCCAAAGGCAGGCGCCAAACCGCTGCGCCACCCAGGGATCCCTTTTATCCATTTTAAAAGAAGAGCAACCCTATTCCCCTGCATGGTAGATGGAATTACTTCCTCCAGCCTTCTTAACCCATGTTTTCTTTCTTTTTTTTTTCCCATGTTTTCTTGGCTTTGTGATTCACAAACTAACTTATTCTCACTAATCAAGACCTTTTCCATGGTGTTTACTTTGTCAAGCTTAATAAGAACTTTTTAATAAAGTCTTGGCCATGTAAGGAGAGCAGGTAAAAGAAAACGAGGGAGTTAGGTGCCCACCCTGTATGCCACCAGCAGCCTCCTCACAACCGGCAGAGGAACGTCCTCTCCTTTTTACAGCTGGGGAAACAGAGACTTAGAGGTTTTAAGTGGAATCGCCAACATTTGAGCCAGAATCATTCTGATGTAAAAATCCCCTTGACCAGGGGATAATATTCTAGAATCTATAAAGTTCATTTGAGGGTGGGGCTGGGTCTTAACACAGAGGACGTCCCTTGTAAGTTCATGTTGTGTTTCCTGAGCACATACTGACCCAAGGAGTGTTCGACAAGAAAGGGGAATCGATTTTGTAAAATTTCTATCCAGTTGCATGTGTGTGTGTTGTGTATCATTAGCAAAGGCCGTTTGACTAGTGCAGTTTTCCACTGTCAGGATAAAAAGAAAAAAAAATCCCTAAACTACTCTTATCTGCCGTCTGATGGTCAGTAGGTGTGTGTGTGGGGGAGCTGTTGGGCCACTTCTGATGGGGGTGAAGGAGGCGAGTGCACCCACGTGCGGACGCCGTGACACTGGCCTATTTTTCCCATGCGTTAAAGATGAAGCTAGAAACCTTAATAGCAGAGTGGTGAAGAACACGGGCGCTGGAGTCCGACTCGTTGGGGGTGACCTTAGCGAACCCCGCAGCCTCCCTTTCCCTGTCTCACCATGGGCAGGACCTGCGCGGCCACGCAGCCACTTTCCCACGTGGACTGTGATCCCTGGAGCCTCATTGGGGTGCTAGGGGGTCTCGGATGAAGAAAAGCAGCTTCTGAGGACTTCAAAGGACGTCCTTCCTGATTAAGACCTTATTTAAACCCTCTTACGCTTAAAAACATTGAACTTTGAGTGAGGTGGGATACAGACCTTTAAAACCTCAGCCCGGGTGGCCGCGGCTGATCTTGCAGGTTGACTTTGCTTCCCTCCGCGCTGAGCCGGGGTGGCTCCCTCTGCCTGTTCTGACCCACGGAACCGGGTCTTTACAATTGCATAAACCCCCTGCCCGCCTGACGGGGGGAGGGAAGTGCTGAAGCCTCCTTGGGACCTTTTTGCGTATGAAAGGGATTTTAAATATCGCCAAGTGTACAGTTAAGCTCGGTTAGTAGTTGACCTTGTTAGCTGCAGGGGGAGGAATTATCTTTGGCATCGCGTCGGCGTGATAGCAGCCAAATCCACAGATACTCTGGCTTGTGGTCTATCGTGAGTGACTGGAGAGACTGTATATTCTTGGCCAGCACTCACAGTTTTGTTAATTTTGTGTGGTTTGTTTTTATTATAAAACAGTATTCTTTTAAAATAGGAGTTTGGGAATTTCAGGATAATTCTTTGGTTTGATTTAGAAGGCATTAGAACACTTGCTTTCTTAGTCTCTCTCTTTCTCTCCTAATTTATCCCACAGAAGTGTTTTTTTTTTTTTAAAGTAAAAAATGGTCACTCTTTTGTTGCATTAGCCCCTACTTCTCTTTTTTCTTTCTTTGAGGGTACAGTCGAGTTGTCAGTTCTGTGTTTTGTTACACTAATACCTCCTGAAGTAGTATTTGTTATGACGGGTCTTACTGTTTTTACTCTTGGAAAGAGTAAGCTTCTGAGGAATAGAGTCGAAACTATGGTTTTGGATTTTTTTTTTTTCCCCAGAATTTTATTACTGGTATGAAAAAACTTTTGTTGCCATGACTCCTAGTTATATTCTTGATTTGCTTCTTTGAGAGCTCACTTTAAAACCTAGAAGGTTATTTATAGGACCTAGTTTTAATCTATTTATTTATTTTTTATTTTTTTTAAAGATTTTATTTATTCATGAGAGATACAGAAGGAGGCAGAGGGAGAAGCAGGCTCCCTGCAGGGAGCCCGGTGTGGGACTCCCTCCCGGTCCCGGGATCACGCCCTGAGCTGAAGGCAGATGCTCAACCACTGAGCCCCCCAGGTGCCCCAGAACCTATTTTTTAAAATTATGTGACTCATTTAAGTGTGATTTATCACTTCTTTCCCTTCTTCCCTTTACACACTTGTAGGAAATTCGGTTCTTCTTTGGGGTACTAATTCCATCTTCCCGAATCCTGTTGGCTAGTCCTTTGTTCATTAGCATAGGCATTTTAGCGCTCGACGTCTGGCAGTTAAGCCATTGTGTTTTAAATATGAGTAAGGGGAGGAAACCGACTGGTCTTCCGAAGGGTCTGTGGCAAGGTAAAAAAGGCTTGGGGTTAGAATTTTTAATTGGGATGCAGTCACGACAGTGTAGCTTAAACTTGATCATCCCCCAAGGTCCTTGTTATTTTTATACATGTGATTCTGAGTATGAACTAAAAATTTAGTTTCAAAACAGAGATTACTTACAAATGAAAATTTATAACCACATGTGTCCATCTGTAGGCAGTCAGAAAAGGTGACTCTTGAGTGGATTGACTCATCGTGGCAAGCCTTTAAGAGGTGGTTTTTGCTTTTGTTTTCTTGAGATGGTTGAGCTTATATTGATGGACTCTGTAAAATCTTGCTTTCTGAATTCCAGCTTCAGCCAGTGTAAGTTTGATCTGAATCCTGAAATCCATGTCACTTGAAGGCGGCGCTAGGGAAAAACGTCCCTTGCATTCAAATAAAGGCAGAGCCTGGATTTCTGCGTGAAGCTCCGTGTCTGTGTCGCACTTTGCTCCATTGTAGCTTGAGATGTTTGTGGTGTTCCCACCACGTCTGGCTTTAGCCTTCCGCATTTCCTCCTGGCATCTCTCATTTGTAAAGCTGGCTAAGCCTGTTCGTGCTGTTGTGGTGCCTCCGGGGCAGAATGAGTAAGTTGCATGATGAGCCATAAATCGGGAGGGCAGAAGACTCATCTTTCCTTCTCTCAAGATCAGACGTGCAGCAAGTAATTCAATATATAATTATAAATTGATAGGACAAAGAGCTGGTACTAAAACTTTTTTTTTTTTTTTGCTCTGTTATTCATGTTAAATTCTGGTAAGGATTAGGAATCGAACAAGCCTTCTGAAGAGAGGGTGTGTGTGTGTGTGTAAATGTGTGTAAGTTTGGGTTTGGGTTTGGGCATGCAGGAGGTTGGGTGACTTTTAAAAGTTGTCAGGAGCTTAGGGCTGCTGATCCCCGGTGTGTGATGTCTTGAAGGGAAACATGTTGGGACGTGTCATGTGGAACCAAGTTAGCCAAGTGTCTAGAACATATCCCTCCTTCAAAAGTGGAGTTCAGTAAATAATTCTTCGTCTACTAATCTATGTCTACGCAGACAGGATGCTTTATATTTTTACTTTCGTTCTTTTTCTTATTTATTTATTATTTGTTTATTTGTTTATTTATTTATTTAAAAATTATTATTCATGAGAGACACACAGAGAGAGGCAGAGACCCAGGCAGAGGGAGATGCAGGCTCCAAGCAGGGAGCCCGACACGGGATTCGATCCCAGGACCCCAGGATCACATCCCGGGCCGAAGGTGGTGCTAAACCCCTGAGCCACCCAGGCTGCCCTCATTCTTTTTCCCTTGACTTTTATACACACCTTGAGAAGCACCGCTGCTTATCTTAGTGCGGGGACCTCCGTGCCCGTCGTCCTGTCAGAGCTGAACTGTGACCCCAGCTCTCTCCCCCACCAGCCAGGAGACTGGGCGAGTCCCGGAGCTTCTCTAAATCCTAGTGTCTTCATCCTTTTGGTTTTACCAGCGTTTACCTGGTAGGGCTATTGGGAAAATCAGGGGAAACAGCCAGTGTTTGGCATGAAATGGTGTTTAATGCCATCCGTTTAGGTCCATAAACTCAGACCTGCTAGATGCTGTGGTTGTCGATAGAGATCCGAGGAAGATGGGACCTGCGCTTAGGAGACCTGTAGCCCTGTTGAGGAGACAGTAGGATTTTATAGGAATAGTAATATCTAGTCAGCTCTTAAATGGATGGTTGCGGCCCAGCACAGTTAGAGAAAGTATCGGTGCTGGGTGGCAGTTACCTAAGGACCCCACTGGTTTTAGGGGATTAGGAAGATTCGGGGGCTTCGTGGAGGGATCACCTGAGCAAAGGTGAGGAAGGCGAGATGCCTCTTAGTTATAGAGAAGAGGAACCAGTGGTTGGAGTGAGATATCCTCTCCTACCCCTATTCCCTCAAAGCTTAATTTCCCTCCAATATTCTGTTTGGGGACAAAATGTTGTGATGCCGTAAACATTCCTGTGGCATTCTCTGGTTTGGGCCAGCTGCAAGCAATTCCTTTGGTCTGAGGTCAGCAAACTTTCAGTAAAGGTCTAGGTGGTCAAGAGTTTCGATTTTTGTAGACTGCATGTGGTCTCTGCTCATAGTCTTCTTTTTTTCTATCCTTTAGCCATGTAAAATCCACTCTTTTTCTGGGCTTCACAAAAAAACAGGCTGAGGACCACGGGTTGACTTTTGTGTTTTTTCTTTCATTTCCAAAGGTAGAGAGGGTGTCTCTGTGTGTGTGTGTGTGTGTGTGTGTGTGTGTGTGTGTGTGCGTGCACGCACGCGTACTGACAGGGGCTTTGAGAAAGCACTTTACTGGGTTTGTAGGTGGTGTTTCTTTGGCAAATTTTCTTGAAAATCTGTTCAGTAATGGTCTCCTATATAAGAGCTTTCTCTGATCAGTATATAGTAAGGGGTGAAGCTGGAACAACTGGGAACTGTTTGCCTCTACTAATGATTTTCAACCTGGGGTGATTTTTGCCCATTCGGAGACATTTGGCTATGCCTGGAGATCCTTTTAGTCAGAACTGGGGTGGATAGAGACCAGCATGCTAGTAAAAATCCTATAATACACAAGACCCATCCCCACCCCCCCACACACATACCCCAACAAAGAATTACCTGGTCTATGTGGCAGTAGTGCCAAGGTTGAAACAAATAGTGATTTATTCAATGGGATTGGTCTCCGTTTTTTGGATATTTTTCTCTTGACTCCGTTTTGTAGCCCCTGACAAGGCTAAAGGCATTATTAGAATCACAGCGTTCCCAAGGACTGTTTGGTGGCAGTGTTTGTGTGATAAACTATGGTTACTCACAGCTAATCCTTCCTAGTTCCATACAGACTCTTTTTTTTTTTTTTTTAAGATTTTATTCATTTATTCACGATAGAGGCAGAGACACAGGCAGAGGAAGAAGCAGGCTCCATGCCGGGAGCCCGACGTGGGACTCGATCCCGGGACTCCAGGATCGCGCCCTGGGCCAAAGGCAGGCGCTAAACCGCTGAGCCACCCAGGGATCCCCTCCATAAAGACTCTTTTTTTTTTTTTTCCCCCATAAAAACTCTTTTTTTTTTTTTTTAATTTTTATTTATTTATGAGAGTCACACACACACAGAGAGAGAGAGGCAGAGACACAGGCAGAGGGAGAAGCAGGCTCCATGCACCGGGAGCCCGATGTGGGATTCGATCCCGGTCTCCAGGATCGCGCTCTGGGCCAAAGGCAGGCGCTAAACTGCTGCGCCACCCAGGGATCCCCCCATAAAGACTCTTAAAGCGCTCCCACCCCCACACCTGCCTCCCCAGAACATTTAGGGCAGTTGTCTCCCCAAAATATCTTTATCATTTGGCTCTTGTTTCTCTGTCCTGTCATCATATTCCTTGAAAACAGCACTGGATTAATACTCTATTGTGTACCTTCTGTGGATAATCATTTCATCCTTTTTTTTTTTAATTTTTAAGATTTTTATTTTTAAGTAATCTCTATGCCCACTGTGGGACTTGAACGTACAACCCTGAGCTCAGGAGTCACAATGCTCTACCAAATGGGCCAGCAGTGCCCCCAACCCCACCCCGCCCCGTAATCATTTTAATGACCCAACCCATGCTCCTTGCTCTGTTGCTTGAGCATCTCTTGGGGTGGTTTTTCGAATCCCTTAGCGGGCAGCGAATTTATTTCATCACTAGATGATGTAAAGGGTGGGATTTCGGGGGGTAGGGAAATGCAGAAATTATCTACCAAGTCAGCTTGATTGTTATCCTGTGAGTATACAAATAAGACATCTGGTGAATTACCCCTCAGAGTATGATTGTCATGGGTTATGAAAGTTGGCCACCCAAGGGTTCTAGGAAGAGGGGGAGGACATCACTTTTTATAATGCCTGCTTTGTGCCCTGGGCTTGTTTTATCTCATGTAATCTTCACAAAAATGCCCAGGGAGGTAAAGATTATCACAGCTTTGGCCTCTCAGATAAGCTGAAGTTTAGTGGGGTTCAGTAATTTGCCAAGGAACTTATGGCAGTATTTCTACCTGTGGCGTGTTGAACTGCAGAGAAGTGTAGCTGGATGAGGGACAACCCAAAGTGAATTTGCCCAGTGCAGTGGGAAAACAATGTCTCCTTAGTGAAGCAAGAGGCGGGGTGAAGGGTGTGTAGGGATGAAATGGAAAGGGATATTGCTCATTGAGTTAACTCTTCAGATGTTGGCTATAATGCTTGGTGGAAGGGAGCTCTCTGAACTGTCTTAACCTTGTGTCCTCTTTGATTGCGGGGAAGTAGTACTTTGATGTCTGTCTTCATTTTTTACCCTTATAAAACATCAGTTAGAAACTAAAATAAAGAAAAAAAAAACTAAAGGCAAACATTCTAATAACCACCTCCCCAGGTAACTCTTCCTTTTAAACTTGAGAAAAAAAAAGGAGAAAAAAAAAAAAAAAAACTTCGAGAAAAGACAACGCCCCAGAGTGTTACCTGTTGTATGGATTGTACTACATTACGAAATTTATGCAAATTTACACACAATGCAGAGTGTGACTATAGTATCAAAACTTAAAAATAAGAAAATTAAACATTTAAATAACCGTTAGCTTCTTCATAAAAATACGTGCTTATTTTAGAGAGGTTGGAAGTTAATAAAGCTTGCTGGAAATCGCTTCTGGTCTCCCCCTTCAGCTTCTTAAAAGCCTGCTTTCTGGCTTCCCCAAAACATGTATTCACTTGATCGAATCCCACGTTGGCCATTGTTAGCTCTGAGTGTTTAAATTGTTTCTACGAATTCAAGCATTCGCTGCCATCTAAGAGGACTATCCTATACGGCTCTAAAAGTCTTCCAGTAGGGAAGTTCTCAGTAAGAGTGGCATTCCAGAAATGGTGTCCTCAGTAATCTGAAGTGTTTTTTTTTTCGAACAGCCTAAAAAAGCCATTTGATACCTCGTGGTCTTGACCATATAACCATGTCTTTAAGTCCACATGTTCATTGCTTTGCATATGCTATAAAGATAACAGGGGCATGGGAATTTACTGCTCTGGTGTATACTTCATGGTTCGACACTACGTGAAAGTGCTTAGTATTCATGCATTTGCTACTACTCAATTATAGAAATTTTATTTATTCTTAAAGATTTTATTTATTCAAAAAAAAAAAAAAGATTTTATTTATTCATGAGAGACACAGAGAAGCAGAGGGAGAAGCAGGCTCCATGCAGGGACTCGATCCCAGGACCCTGGGATGGCGACCTGAGCCAAAGGCAGATGCTCAACCCCTGAGCCAGGACCCAGGTGCCCCTCAATTAACAAATTTTACTACTGGAGGTGCCTCCGGACAGGATTGTTTTGGCCATTTTACTCTATATTTACCCAGGACAGTTGTTGGAGACTCTAGGAAGTGTGGGTGAGGTTCAGACTGACATGAAGCGGCTCTTCTGTGATTTCAAGTAATGCTCTGTCTTCGAGGCATTTTACTTGGCTTCTTGGCTCTGTGTGCGTTAACCCTTGGGTTGGAAACACTTCACTTTACTTCCTCGAGATGTTTCCTTAACTTGATATCCCAGGTTTAAATTTTGAGAAGAATAGTTTGGTCTCCCGGTATGGAGCCTCTCAAGTTGAAGATATGGGGAATATAATTTTAGCAATGATTTCAGAGCCTTATAGTAAGTATTGCTGTTGTAACAGCTGCAAACCCAGAATCCCCTCCTGCCGTGTTTTCCTCGTTGTATACCCTGGAAAGTCCTCCCACAGCTCTGTCTCCCCAGTAGCTAAAACGAGGACTTCTGTGTTCTCATTTTCAGATCACAGGTTTTCAGATCCGGAGAGAGTAAATTACAAATTTGAAAGTGGCACTTGGTAAGTACTAGAGCGGTAATCCATTTGAGCTTTTTGTTTTGTTCATGTTCATGTTCATCATGATATTTAGCTCCCTTTGTATTTCAGTAACTTCACTAAACCTTTCGGCTATCCGTTTTTTAAATATCAGGTTATTTTTATAAAAGAAGGTTGTATCTTAAAGTGAGCTTGGATGATAGGATTAAACTTAAAAATATCTGCATCCTTAGTCGCCATGACCCTTAGGTATCGTGTCGGTGCTTCGTATTTCAGCCTCTGAACTATTCATCCTCTCACAGGAAAACCTACAGAGGGAAAACCATAGGCTTTAAAAGTTCACGAGATTTTTACTGAGATAATTTAAAGTATGTTCTATCAGCCTGTACTTTAAAGCAAAGGAAATAACTGGCAAGAAGCATGAAACGGTGGTATCTCTTCGTGATCACAGGTAGACCTGTTTGCTTGTGAATCACTGCAGTGAATTCCTGAGATTGCCTGGTGCCTGAAGTGAACAAAAACTTCTGACGTCACTGCCCATAGAGAGACACTGGGGTCTATTTAGTTGGGGAGAAAGTGACTGATTTGGAAAGTGTCGTGGGATTACTGGAGATAGGAATATGGGAGGAACAGAGCACCAAAAGGTGTCAAAATGTAGACAAGGTAATTTGCAAACTGCTCACGGGTGTGGGAACTGGAACTCCGTGCGCTTCCCTAACCGCCCTGCTTGATAGGGGAGATGGTTCAGTGGCAGAGCTCTGACTGCATGCGCGGGTCCCTCATGCGGGTTAATTGCCAACTTTATGCAGATCTTAGGTTTTGCTGTCAAACTGGATTGAAACCCCCACCTGGTATGCTGGCTAGATCTGAGAATCGATTTAAACCTATCCTTGGTTCTAGGAACCTCCTGGCTATCGGGGTTTTGGGAGAACTCTGCTTCCTATCCGTTGAGCCTGGGTCCTTTTGAGTTTATGGCAAGCAAGCGGCAACTCAGCCAGTGATTTGTTAAGTGGGCTAGTTGTGTTAGACCTGCATAGGCAGTTGGCTTTCCTTCTTTCCTTTTTTTTTTTTTAAAGATTTTATCTATTTATTCATGAGAGACACAGACACATAGGCAGAAGGAGAAGCAGGCTCATGCGGGGAGCCCCATGTGGGATTCAGTCCGAGGACCCTGGGGTCACGACCTGAGCCGAAGGCAGATGCTTAACCACTGAGCCCCCTAGGTGTCCCAGCAGTTGGCTTTCTTTCTTTCCAAAGAATACTTTGAACTGTGCCCACATAATTTTGAGGTTATCAAATAAATCAGGCAGTCTTACAAGTCTGTCTGAATACCAAATAATACCTTCTGCATAACTAGGAAAATGGTAGCAGGGAATAGGTCAGAGGCTCTAGCGCTGATTAGGCAACCTGAAGTTCTGCTTTACCCACAGCAGCAAGATGGAACTTATTGATGACAACACCATAGTCCGGGCGCGAGGTCTACCATGGCAGTCTTCAGATCAAGATATTGCAAGATTCTTCAAAGGACTCAATATTGCCAAGTTGGTTTTCTTTAATCTCTACGTTACTTAGTAATCCCAAAGGGATAACGGGTGTCCTATCATTTTTTCCTCACTGTACTTCCCACCCCCCCACCCCCACTCTCTGTCCTTTTCAAAGGGGAGGTGCAGCACTTTGTCTGAATGCCCAGGGTCGAAGGAACGGAGAAGCTCTGGTGAGGTTTGTAAGCGAGGAACACAGGGACCTAGCATTGCAGAGGCACAAACATCACATGGGGACCCGGTACATTGAGGTATGTCCTTACAACTTGAGATCCTTGACATGTTGAGTATTCATGTTGGAAGGCTCAGAAACTGTATTTAATTTCCCTTTCTTTTCTTAGGTTTACAAAGCAACAGGTGAAGATTTTCTTAAAATTGCTGGTGGTGAGTGCTTTTTATATAATGTGGATATGAGAAGAATCTGAAATTTATTTATATACCAGAGTAGATAAATAGGGTCGTGAATAGTTTTTATCCCCTAAAGAAACCTAGGAATTGACTTTTTTTTTTTTTTTAAGTTGGAAGAAATGGCACATAGTACCAGTGAGTACAGTGTATACACTTGCCCTAAGGCTTCAGTCAGCCAACCATAGTTAACTGGCCATTAAAAATAGTACCGGGATCCCTGGGTGGCGCAGCGGTTTGGCACCTGCCTTTGGCCCGGGGCGCGATCCTGGAGACCCGGGAGCGATTCCTACATCGGGCTCCCAGTGCATGGAGCCTGCTTCTCCCTCTGCCTATGTCTCTGCCTCTCTCTCTCTCTCTGTGACTATCATAAATAAAAAAAATAAAAAAAAATAGTACCATTCAGGGATGCCTAGCTGGCTCAGTCAGTCGGTTGAGTGTGCAACTCTTCCTCTGGGTTGAGGGTTCGATCCCCAGGTTGGGTATAGAGATTACTTCAAAAAAAGAATAGTACCCTTCAGGTGTGCCTGGCTGGCTCAGTCAGTGGAGCATCTGTTTGACCCTCTTGATCTCTAGAGTTTGAGTTTGAGCCTGAGCCCCACACTGGGTGTAGAGATTGCTTAAAATCTTAAAGGGAGAGAGTAGTTTTTGAAAGAAATTAAATAGTCTGAAAGCTACTTTTATTTATTTATTTTTAAAGATTTTATTTATTTATTCATGAGAGACACAGAGAGGCAGAGACACAGACAGAGGGAGAAGCAGGCTCCCTGCAGGGAGCCCGATGTGGGACTTGATCCCGGGACCCGAGGTTATGCCCTGAGCCGAAGGCAAACGCTCAACCACTGAGTCCCCCCAGGCGGCCCTGAAAACTACTTTTAAACAGCCATACTAGAGTACCTGGAATTGTTGGATATGTGCTTGTAGGATTTTTTTCCTCCCGCTTCCAGAACTCCTCAATGGCCAGAACACAGTAGTTTTCTGGCTCTGATATATTTGTGAGTACGTAGTGTTTGCAATAACGACATCAGAAAAGAAGTGGAACAGATACTATCTTTATCTCATTAAGTGATTTGTTACTTTAAAATCTGTAACGGATGCATAAAAAATGTTGATATGGTTTGACAGATTTTTTTTCTATACATAAAACTATCTTGTAAGTTTCTAGTTCTCTGTTTATATAGCTTTATAACTTTCTCCTTTTAGTATATTATGAATATTTTCCCACATAACTAAATTTTCTTAAGTGTTAATATACAGTATTATGTACCATACTTTTTAAAAATACCCTGGTGGACATTTATAGCTCGTTTCCAATTTTTCCCCATAAAGATGTTGCAGTGAATATTTTTGTATCTCTGTATATGTCACTCATTAGGATAATTCTCTAACCTTAGGATAGCTAAATCCAAGAATGTAGGTAGACCTTTTAAGAGGCTTTTGAAAATATACTATTGCCAAATATATACTAGAGTGACTTTCACTTAAATATGGAGAATGTGTGTATCTCAGGGATATATAGCCCTGGTTAA
The DNA here is from genome assembly GCF_048164855.1 of Canis lupus baileyi. NCBI lineage: Eukaryota > Metazoa > Chordata > Mammalia > Carnivora > Canidae > Canis > Canis lupus. The sequence goes on along the minus strand of NC_132865.1, from coordinate 2,491,195 downwards.
AATCCTTGGAACTGTGAATTCGTAGCAAAAATCTCTCATTTGCACAATTTGCTGGTTTATTTCTGTTCTGACAATTCTTTAGATCTACAAAGACTTCCAAATTCAGGGCTTCAGGTTTGATAGTGTTTCCAAAACCCCAAAGTGATGTTTGATACTGGTTGGGAATTGAGATATATTGGGAGTTGCATGAGGTTCCATGATAGACAGCAAAGTTAACTCCTACATTAATACCTGAGAGTTCATGGTATGTGGGTAGTATGAGAGTCTGCTCTTTTTATTTTTTAAAGATTTTATCCATTTGGGGGAGAGAGCACGCACATGGAAACAAATGGGGACAGGGAGGCAGGCTGAGAGAGAGAAACAGACTCACCAAGCAAGGAGACAGATGTGGGGCTTGATCCCAGGACCCCAAGATCACGACGCTTAGCTGACTGAACCATCCAGGGGCCCAGAGACTTTCCTCTTAAAGGAAAATGTTAATGGGACATCTGGATGGCTCAGTAGGTAGAGCATGCAACTCTTGATCTAGGGGTGATGAGTTCAAGCCCCATGTTAGTGGTGGAGCCTACTTTAAAAAAAAAAAAAAAATGTTATGTGTACACAAGCTTGAAGGATGTGCCTCTGAATATTTGCTACCTGGCAGTACTGTACAAGATGCTTTATGAGAGGCAGGATGTTGATAAATCTTGAAACTGGCTGCTGTGCATGTTCATCATACTCCCTTTTACTTGAGTAGGTTTGAACTTTTCTTAATAAAAAGAAATCAGGAAAATAATAACAAAATCACCAAAGTGCTTTATGTGTAGTAACTTATTTAATTATCATAATCTATGAGGTAGATGATTTTACCCCCATTTTACAGATGAGGACACTAAAACATAGAGGTTAAACTAAAGTCCTAGCCTAGTACATGGCAAAGTCAAGATTGGGCCCGGGCTCCTTGACCTGTGCTCTTACCTAGCATGATGATTTCCTCTCCACGAGAAGAATACAGTGGTTTTCCATGATTTAATTGTCTGGCCACCTTCCTAAGTTAAGAAGTGCTTTATGAAAATGGTAGGGGAATAGTTTCAAATTGTTGAGGAGAGAATTTGGTTTCCTGGGATGTTGTCATGAATTCAGTGGGAGTGGGAGCTTTAATTGTAAACTGCTCAAGACACTGCCAAGAATCTTGCCATTTTAAGTTTGGTAAAGTTGATGTCTTAACCATTTCTCCCCGTGCTTCCTGGTATTTGTGTTTCCTAGGTACATCTAATGAGGTAGCCCAGTTTCTCTCCAAGGAAAATCAAGTCATTGTCCGCATGCGGGGGCTCCCGTTCACGGCCACGGCAGATGAAGTGGTGGCCTTCTTCGGACAGCATTGCCCCATCACCGGGGGGAAGGAAGGCATCCTCTTTGTTACCTATCCAGACGGTAGGCCAACAGGGGATGCCTTTGTCCTCTTTGCCTGTGAAGAATATGCACAGAATGCATTGAGGAAGCATAAGGACTTGTTGGGTAAAAGATACATTGAACTCTTCAGGAGCACAGCAGCTGAAGTCCAGCAGGTTGGTTTTTAAGAGCATTTTGGTGGCTTTGTGTGATTATTCTATTTATTTCCAAGAACAATCCAACATTATTTATTGTGTTAAAACTTGAAAAATACAGAAAGTACAGGTGCATTTTTTAAAAAGAATTTCATTCTGTAATTAAAAGATAACCACTGTAATTTTCTATACACACAGAAAAAAATGCATGTGTTTTTATATAATTAGAATATTGCTGTAATACACTCTATATTCTTTTTAAAAACTACATATCTTGCAAGTTTACCCATGGCTAAAAAAAATTCATTTTTAATGTTATGTACATAATTTATTTAGAAATTCTGTTGTACATTTAGGTTGGCTTCTTTTTCCCCCATCTATAAGGAATTTCTAGATACACATGTTCATAAAACTCTCAATTTCTGATTCCTTAGAACTGGATGGGATGAGCTCTCTCTCTTTTTTTTTTAAGATGTTTATTTATTATGAGAGACAGAGAGGCAGAGACACAGGCAGAGGGAGAAGCAGGCTCCATGCAGGGAGCCTGATGTGGGACTCGATCCCGGGACTCTGGGATCACACCCTGAGCCAGCAGGCAGACACTTAACTGCTGAGCCACCCAGGCGTCCCTGGATGAGCTCTTAAGGTTTTTTTGTGTGTGCGTGTGTGTGTTTTAAGATTTTATTTTTTCATAAGAGACAGAGAGAGGCAGAGACCTAGGCAGAGTGACAAGCAGGCTCCCTGCAGGGGCCCCGATGTGTGACTCGATCCCGGGATCACGACCTGGGCCAAATGCAGATGCTCAACCACTGAGCCACCCAGGCATCTCAGGGTCTTTAATATTTTACCAAATTTATTTCCCAAAGGCTTGATCAGTTCCATACTGCTAATGATAGGTAATAATAGGACAAAAGGGTGTTTTACACTTTCAGAATTTAGAAATGTTTTTGAGGCACAGATGGGACAGTCAGTTGCCCAAAATGATCCAGGAAGGAAGCTACCTGTGGAGCTTCAAGCTTTTTGGCTATTCTTCTTGACTTCCCAGCTGAAGGGGCTTTAAGGGTCTTCGTTTTTCTTGTGTATCTGAGATTACGCAGACTGTTTCGTGTGTGGCTCTTCCAACTTATTCCACTTGGGTCCCCTAATAGAACAGAGCAACTTTAGTGATACATTTCAGCTTTTATTTTTACAAGCAGTTAGAATACTGACTCTACTATTATTTCTTTGAGTTCATAGAATGACTTTGTCTAGCTTCTTTCTGCAAAGCCCATCGTGTATTGTGACTTGAAATAATTGCCCAGAGTTGAAAAGAACTTCCCACCTGCTAGGATACCGACATGATCTTTATACCTGTAACAAACGCAGGTGACATTTTAAGCTAGTTCTGCATCCATCCTCATGTACTCGTGTTCTTGAACCCTAAACTGTGAACATACTTAAAAATTTAAACGATTCTGTACCTTGTTGAAAATAAGTATCATAAATTCAGAATTTCTAAAATATGCTACATATGCTCGAGGCTTGTAACACTAGACACATCAGTCCAAATTAGTGGAGGGGAAAATGAGATTTATTTTTTTTAATTTTTTTTATTTTTTATTTTTATTTCTTTGGAAAATGAGATTTTTTAATCTTTAATTGGGGGATCCCTGGGTGGCTCAGCAGTTTGGCACCTGCCTTCGGCCTAGAGCGTGATCCTGGAATCCCAGGATCGAGTCCCACGTCGGGCTCTTTGCATAGAACTTGCTTCTCCCTCTGCCTTTGTCTCTGCTTCTCTCTCTCTCTCTCTGGGTCTCTCATGAATAAATAAAATCTTTTCTAAAAAAATCTTTAATTGGAAGAATAGTTTTATGGAAATCTTGGCCTAGAATAGACTCCTCCAGGGTCTTGGCCACTGTATATTGTATTGGTTTGGGTGTAGAGTACGCTACCAGAATATGACTTTACCATAATGCAGTTTGGGTGATAGATGAGCTTTGTCTCCAGCCCCCATCCTACTGATTTATGTAAGGAATGCTGAAGTCCTCATATGCTCTGCACTGTCATCATTTCATTACTAATAATCATTTCGTTCAAGAACTACTTGCTCACCTCCTATTTGGCAGGTATCAGAAGGTGCTTGACCATTTCGTGTGCTGAGTTTGTCTACAACCACATGTATTTTCTATTCGTGCTTATCCTATAACATTTGTGCTGGGTCTTGATTATTTGTATAGTTTTTAAAAATTCTTGCTGTCTCTGAAGTTTCTTTGGCTGTGGTGTATTTGTCTTTTGATTTCTGTAACCTCTTAACTTTGATAGCAACTGGACAGGGTTGGAGTGGGGAATTAGGGCAATTTGGGGGGAGGGTTTTGAGTCTACATTTTCACTTTACGGGAGGATTAAGGCTATAGTAGTAAATTCGAGAAACCTAGTGATGTCACACACGCTGTTTGCACAAGTATCTCCTACTATTATAAACTAGTAGGCATGTTCCAAACTAAGGCAGAAGGAGACCAGAACCCTATAACAGAGTGTTGCTTGGGGAATAATCCTTTCTCCTAAATGTAGCAAACCTCTCATTCATTTTCAAGATAGCCAAATTCCATGACTTTAGAAGATAGTCAAGATGTTTTGTCTTGCACTGTCTCAAATTCACATCAAAACTGGTTATTTTTGAATTTTTTTCATTTTACATTACCAGCCATTGTCTTGAATTTGTTTTATACGACGTATATATTCATATACATAAATACTTGTTTATATGTATAAACCCTTGCTTGGGTTTGGAGGCGGGATGTGATAACAATATTAAGGGGAAGGCTATGCTTAGTGAAACGAAATCTAAGAGATGGCTACAGGAGTCCACATTTAACAGTATGTTCAGGTTTTTATAAAAGCAGCGTACTTTTTAGGATATTTGTCCCAAGACAGTGATGTCCTTGTCCAGTAGACAAGCACTTAATCTAAGCACGTTGTATTGCATATGGCATGTGCCTCAGCATGCATTTGACGAAAGCCTGGGTATCCTGCTTCCCCAGCTGAAAAGTATGAAGCTTTTTCTGCATAAGTGCTTCTCAAACTTTAATATGCCTACAAATTACCTGGGGATCCCGTTAAAATGCAGGTTCACGTTCACTAGGTCTGGAGTAGAGCTGAGATGATGCGTTTCTCGCGAGCCCCACAGTGCTGCTGTGGTTTGCAGACCACATTGGAGGAGCAAGGCTCTAAATCCCCTGTCTTTTGCTTTGAGTACAGGTGCTGAACCGATTCTCTTCGGCCCCTCTTATTCCACTTCCAACCCCCCCCATTATTCCAGTACTACCTCAGCAATTTGTGCCCCCTACGAATGTTAGAGACTGTATACGCCTTCGCGGTCTTCCCTATGCGGCCACCATTGAAGACATCCTAGACTTCCTGGGGGAGTTTTCTACGGATATTCGAACGCATGGGGTGCACATGGTATTGAATCACCAGGTAAGAAGTAACTTAAAGCCCATTTGCTTATTCTTAGGATCAGGCTCTCTTTCAGTTCAAAAAAAAAAGAAAAAAAAAGTACAAGCGTTCATCAGCTGTCTAGTGAGTCTTTAAGGAGAGCTTTAAGTGTAGATGCAGGAGGTCTTTAAGATAAAGTCCAGAAAGAATGCTGTCTTTGGTATGGTGATTTAAATTCAGCTCTGATTCCATCATTTATATCCATCAAACTATTAGTAGTCTCAGGAAGGATGCAAATAATATTCTCTGTCTAATATAACATTTTACTGTTGCAACTACTAAGCTTTGTTTGCTGTTGTAGCATGAAAGCGATTGTTAGGCTATGTATAAACCAATGAGCATGTCTCTGTTCCAGAGTATTTTATCTATAGACTGTTTAGAAATTGTTTATTAAAAAACATTATTTTCTATATATGACATCAAATGACATTGAGTAGAGTGCGAACTTAGTAAAGATGTGTTGGAATGGTATGTGATCATAACAGGCGCTCAAATGTATTAATGAATTGTTGAAAAGCCTCCATCGAAGAATAACCAGATTCTTATAGTATGTGAGCATCTATTCAAAGCGTATTAAAAGTAGTTCCTGCCTTGGTGTCCCTTGATTTTTGGTTAAATAAAATTAATCCCATTAGTTGCTGAATAGTTGATCAGCATTGTGTGCTATCATAAGCAGGACAGAATTTTTTAAAAACCTGTAAACCGGGTGATTCTAATTAAAATTTTGGAAATCTTAAAAGCAAGGTTGCATTACTTTTTAAAAATATTTTCTGAACACTATGGGTTGAATATAGGTTTGTATTGGAAATACCAACGCTTTTTAAATTGCTAGTCTGAGTATGAGGAATCAGAAAACCTTCTGAGCCCCTGGCTTGGTTTCCCACACCGGCACATGCTCATTCTAACTCTTATGTCAATATTAAGCTATGCAACTTTTAATCTATATACCCTCTCAGCATGCTTCACTGGTGGGAGTCCTTTTGAATAAAACTTCCCTACAATTCAGCATCGCCAGGAAATTGTTTGGTTTCTCTTTGAGCACCATTTCTAATAACCTAGGGGTTATTATTGTTCTTTGATTAACCACAGTGGACATATTTGCCTCTTATTGACCCACGTGACGTATTGTGATTGCATTTGGGAGAAATGCTTCTTTAATGATGAGCTTTTAGCTGCCTTGAAGATGTTAGGTTTCCATCTTGGACTGGGTCTCCCTGGTATCCCTAATTTCCCTGGTATGGTAACTCTTATGGTAACTTGCATGGTTATAATTTGCACTAAATAGTCCCTTAGAGACTTTTAAAGAAATCCTTAGAAAAAAGAAAATCTTAAAAGCTGATCCTGTCTTTTTCTCCCCCATAAAATTTCCATGTTAAAGAAAAACCAAGGTGTTCTGGTTCTGTGAAACAGAAATTGACCAGCTTGGTTTTAAATAGGCTTTTTAGCAAGCTATTAGTAATCGAGGAAATACCTATAAACACCTGTCCAAGGTTTAAGGTGGAGCTGAGAGAAGGACTCCTAAGCAAGGCGATGATACAGCTTTCCTCCACCCTCAATGTGCCTTTAGTTCCCATTTCCTTATCCCCACATCCTATGGAGATGGGAGATGTTGCAGGGCAACGACGGACATCTGAGAGCCAAAACAGAACACTGGCTTATTTGGCTTCACGTAGGAGCATACCTAAAGCTCTTCTACTGGTTCTGTTCCTAGCTTTTCTCTGTCACATAAGATTTAACAGGGTTTTCCAGAAAGGTGCAAAACCCAATATACGAGCCTAGACTTCGAAGCCTCAGTTATAAGGAGACCCTTTCAAAAAGCCCTGTACATCTGATACTAATTAGCAGAAGCGAGAAAGGATCATTTTCGACTGTGAGCTCTCAAAACTTTGTCCAAGGTTTTGTGGGCCATTCTGCTGATCAGGTGATAAAAATGCAAGTTAGATTTCAGTAGACAACACTTGTCACCCAGATTTTGTGGCTAAAATGTCTGTACTATGGGTGATTGTCACTTTGCATGTTTTATAAGCAACCATTTCCTTGTTGAAGGAGACAGTCTCCTTTTGTTTTTATTCTTCCCCCACACGCTCAGGGCCGCCCATCAGGAGATGCCTTTATCCAGATGAAGTCTGCGGACAGAGCATTTATGGCTGCACAGAAGTGTCATAAAAAAACCATGAAGGACAGATATGTTGAAGTCTTTCAGTGTTCAGCTGAGGAGATGAACTTTGTGTTAATGGGGGGCACTTTAAATCGAAATGGCTTATCCCCACCGCCATGTAAGTTACCATGTAAGTTTTTCTTGGGTCTTGGCGCTATTCTACGCTATATGCTGGTAGGTGCTTAAGCTGCTTTCATAACTTTCTGTGCCCCTGGTTCTTTCTAAGGCAGGTGAAGTGGTTACATAAGGCTTTCCCATCTGAAATCGGTAGTATCTGGTAATCATTTAAGACCTTGGTTGTGGACACCCATAATTAGAGATGCTATGGAAACCTTCTTTCAAATTATATTCTTGCTTTTCCAGTGATAAGCACTTGATTTCTGAAGCTTAGTGTGCTCAAGATAAGCACTGACTCTGGGAGGCAACCTGGCTATGTAGATATTTTAATACGCATTTAAAGGTAAAATAAGTATGGCTGGATCCTCGTTCTTGTCTTTTTTTTTTTTTTTTTTTTTGAAACTTTATATTTTGTTTTTTGAAGGGTGATTTGATGCCCGTTTTACATGTTCCATTTTTTGAGCATTAAGTATTTCTTTGGAAAGGACAATCTGGGGAACACTTCTCTTGGTCTCCAGGATATCTGGAATAAAAATACAAATACAAATGCGTAAATAAATTAGCCAAAGTTTCCATTGGATCGCAGGATCAGTGCTTAATTTCAAGGCATGCTCTTGCTCATTGGCATCTGGGTGCAAGCCATCTGAAATCCTGTTTGAGAGGAATAAGCCCTTTAGTCTGGTGACTATGTTATGAGGTTAGTGACTAAGGAATATTTGGGGATCTGATGTTAAGATTTGAATCTTTTTGACACAGTTTTCACTTTTGAATAAGACATACCTTGTTAGGAGCCATGCTGGGTATGTTTAAAGAATGTAGCACTTGGAATGTAGTCCAAAGATAATGGAGAAAGCCAACTGGATTATGTACTTGATCCCAATAAAATGGAGTGTGTTAGGACATTACTTTCTATACAGCGGGATCTATACCAATAAAACTATTTGATAAATTATTTTTCGTAGAACATTTGGTGGGGCTTAATCCTTTTTTTTCCCCCTCGGACTTCCTAAATGCTAATACTCCATTCATCTGCTGCTTGCTGTTGGTGAATATCTCAGAGTTGATAACTGATGAGCGTCAAGTTCTAAAAACTTATGATTGGGTTTAAGCGGTGTCTTAAAGTAATCTCAGTCCTATGTATTCTGTCCATAAAGCACTGATAATGTCAGTAACTTTTATGATTTCCTTTAGTGATAATCTTATCAAACATTGTGAGATAAGGGAATTTCTTCATGCTGTGTAACCCAAATTATTCTGCTATGGTATCCTTTTACTTCTCTCTCTCCCTGGTTGAAAACTGGTCATTACAGACTTTCTTCCTAAGACTTTCATTCTATTCCTCTTTCCCTTTCCTAAAGCCCTAAAGTAACATGAAAAAATTTAACATGCCTTTTTCCACATAAAAGTAGATTTTGATGTATTTTAATAATCTCCAAAAATGTTAACCAAAATTGACTACTTGCTATTTTAGTGAAAGAGTTTACTCATTAAAAAAAAAAAAAGTTGGAATTCCGACTGATACATGCTAATATCATGCCTGTTCTACTGGACTTTTTTTCCCTGCCATCTCCCTTAAGGTGATTTCCTATTTTTACAGCAACCAAAAAACTTAGAGAAATTGCATATGCTTTTTTAATCTACTCAAAACAACTAAAGAATTTAAAATAGTGATTGGTTAATCTGCACGAAGGAATTTCTTACTAAATCTGGGAAAGAAAAAAGAAAAATCTGGGAAAGAAATGCTCTTAAGGTTTTTTTAACTTTAATTTGTTTATTGACATTTTAACTTTTTCAAAAAGTTGACATTAGAAGGTAAATTCCACTTTTCTAATCGATGAATATACACATCTGATTCTCTTTTAGGAGTGTCATAGCTGTCCTTCCACTTGAGGAATATCCAAATCTGGGCAGCCTAATCTATTATCAAAAATTTCAACCTTTCTTTATATTGTCCTAACAAATTGCATAGTTTTGAAAGCGAGATAGGGGCATAGGCTTATAATTTTCTATATGACTTAGGTGCCCCCCATTTGTTTGCCCTTTTGTGGAGTTTTTAAGGTCAGGAATTATCATTTTAAATCTTTTTTACGTTAAGTATCGAGCATGCAGCACAGTTTTTAGTGAATTATGAAGGAGATACCTAAAGGTTGAATATGAGATCAATATGTTGGTCTTTGGTTTATGTACCCCGTACAGCAGACTCTCTTGATCCTCTCCATACACATGTAGAAACTCATAAGAAATGAAAAAGACGGGCAGCCCAGGTAGCTCAGCGGTTGAGCGCCTGCCTTCAGTCCAGGGTGTGATCCTGGAGACCCGGGATCGAGTCCCGCGTCGGGCTCCGTGCATGGAGCCTGCTTCTCCCTCTGCCTCTCTCTCTCTCTCTCTCTCTCATGAATAAATAAATAAAATCTTAAAAAATGAAAAAGACAATAGAGATTTTTCTGTGAAAAGTTATTCCTTGAGCCTCTGCTATTTGCAAAATGTATTAGATGGTTATAGGTTTAAAAATTAAAGACAAGAATTCCAAATTCAAGCAACCATTCAGTTATCTCTCCTGTTGAATGCAGATGGCCTGGATAGTTGTGTTCATTTCACATGTTAAAGCTACTAAGACTAAGCCATGACTAGTATCACTTAAAAGAGTTATGTGGCCTGGAAGATATTGAATAACTGGAAGATAATAGAATTTCATCCTTTCTGTTTTCTATTTAACCTGAGTCCACTTTTTATCAGCCGACCCTCGGCTTTGATTTCCTTCCAAATCAGGAAGATTTGGGTGTGTATTTTTTTAGTTATTTTTCAGGTTGGGTACTTTTTTTTTTTTTAAAACCAGTCCAAAGATGTAGATTAGCTTCAAAGCCCATCTTCTGGGATTCATTTAGATGGAAATAATAATGCAGAGTTAATCTACTTTTAGGTCCGTTCACTCTGGCACCATCTATGCTTTGGCATAATGCATGGAATTCATGAAATCATTTTTATCCTAACTTTTTCATCTTACACTGTACTACAGAACAGATAACAGGACGAAAGAGAAGCATAGCTCTCAAAAAAGCAACAACAGCAGCCCAGCTTTTAGTTTGAAGTTACACTACGTGTCAGTCCTATGTTTCTTTCCTCAAAGGGTTAGATTGTGGTAACTGGCACTTAGGAGTAGGGAAAAAAAATCACATGTCATGAAATGGTTGAAAAGACTTTAAAATCCACTTGATAATCGTGTTTCCCAATTTCTAGGTCTATATAGGTTTTGAGATTATCTTTAGGTGTTAACTATACAATCAAAAGGAAGTTGCGTGGATGTTTTAGTCACATTTTGTGTGGAAGATCAGGATTCAGTGACTGAGTTGAAGACTCACCAGAAAATGACCAACATTAAAAAACTTTTTCAGGGTTCCTGGGTGTCTCAGGGTGTGACCCCAGGGTACTGGGATCAAGTCCCACATCATGCTCCCTGCAGGGAGCCTGCTTCTCCCTCTGCCTGTGCTTCTTCTTCTCTCTGTGTCGCTCACGAATAAATACGTAAAATCTTTAAGAAAAATTTTAATTCCATACTTTTAGAAATTTGAGAATTCACATGGTTCTAACAATTTCAAAAAAAGATTAAATATATACAAATTTTAAAAGTTGCTTTGGCTGACAAAGAACCTGTTAAAATGTTCATGTGAGAAATAATATGTACGTCCGTATGGACCAGTGAGCTTCTGGATTTTTTTTTTTTTTTTTTAAGATTTATTTGTTTTTCATGAAAGACCCAGAGAGAGGTGGAGGGAGAAGCAGGCTCCCTGGGGGAGCCGGATGCGGGACTCGATCCCAGGACCCCAGGATCACGCCCGCAGCCAAAGGCAGCCGCCCAACCCCTGAGCCGCCCGGGCCTCCCGAGCTTCTGGCTTTAATGCTAGCACGTGTGTCCGTTGTGACAAACATGTCTCAAAGTCTCTCTCTTTGCTTATCCAGGCCTGTCTCCTCCCTCCTACACATTTCCAGCCCCTGCAGCAGTCATTCCCACGGAAGCTGCCATTTACCAGCCCTCCGTGCTTCTGAACCCTCGGGCGCTGCAGCCCTCCACGGCCTACTACCCGGCGGGCACCCAGCTCTTCATGAACTACACCGCCTACTACCCCAGGTAAGGCCCAGGGCAGTGCGCGGAGGGACCGGAACAAAGGGCCCCTTTGAGCGCAGCGCCCGAGCTCACAAAAGAATATTGTCCGCCGCTGAAGGTGAGGATGGCAGCAGCAGCTCTGTCCCAGCTCTGACCGACAAGGCTGTTTCGAGACCCAAGAAGTTCATTTTTTAACCGTATATTGAGCAGGATCTTTCAGGTCACCTGCGACGTTCCTCTTTCCCTCCTCCCATCTTAGGGCCCTAAGTAAGTGGCACTGTCAGCACTGCAACACGTGGCACTGTGTCTCCTGTGAATGGATTATAAACCCAGAAAATCCTTCAGAGCAGTTCTGTTTAAAGTAGCATCAATTCAGATGTCAACCCGTAATAAAAACTGTTGTAAATTTTATAGGACTATTAGTTCCCCCCTAGATTAGTACGGGCCAGTCCGAGATGTGATTCTTCTGTACTTTCTTAGAATCAACAGATTTTTAATCTGATTCATTCTTCTTAGTTGTGCTCAATTTCTGGAAGGCAGCAGGTATGATGGAGAGAAAGCCATTGGTCTGGAAGTTGAGAGGCCGGAGATTAGTCTCAGCTCTTATTCTTTTTTTTAAGATTTTTAATTTATTCATGAGAGACAATGAGAGAAAGGCAGAGACCCAGGCAGTGAGAGGAGCAGGCTCTCAGCTCTTATTCTAACTGGGGCAAGTCACTTAACCTTTCTGGTTCTTATAAAATGATGCGATTTGCCAAGTTTTTTAGAAGTCCCTTCCGGGTCTGCTTGCTTGTGATTCTAACTTGGATGTATAACGATCTCTCGTTCTCAAATTTTCTTTTCAAAAAAATCTGTTGAGCGAGTAACTGATTCATTATGAAAGTAAACTTTTATTTCATTTTATTAAGATTAAAAATTTATTAAGATAGTTTTTTATTTAAATAAAATTTTACACCTGCTCGAGTGATATTGCTCAGAATTTTAAAAATTTGGCCACCCCTTATTTTTCCTTCCCCAGCTATTTTGACATGTTTTGAGTACAGCCATAAATATATAAGCAAGATTTTTTGATAAGCCATCTGGAGGGAACCTATCTGATCCCCTAGTTGCTATGTCACATTGTAGTTTTCTTCGCTTTCCATCTAGTTTTCTGGAAGGGAACAGAAACTGTAGACTCTCAGCAGTGAAGCTTGTAGCCTCTGTTTGTTACTTTGTTGGGTATTTTTATTTATTTATTTATTTTTTATTTTTTAAAAGATTTTATTTATTCATGAGAGACACACAGAGAGAGAGAGAGAGAGAGAGAGGCAGAGGGAGAAGCAGGCTCCATGCAGGGAGCCCGACGTGGGACTCGATCTCGGGTCTCCAGGATCACGCCCTGGGCCAAAGGTGGCGCTAAACCATGAGCCACCAGGGTTGCCCTGTTGGGTATTTTTAAAAGATTCATAAAGGCTATTACACATATTCTTTATTCCGTTGGGGAAGAATGACGAGAAGGCCATAATGATTGTCAGTTGGCCGCCTTGAAGGTTTGAAAAGGCTCAGAAGCATGAATGATTCCTCCTGGTTGCGTGCCGTGTGAGGCGCCTAGGCCAGGCCCAACCTGCCACCTTCTGTGGATCCTGTGACAATCACTTGCTAGTTAGTGGACTCTGGTTATGAGAAAGATCTTTGTCTACCTTTCTTGCACCCTCAGAATGTCAGGAGTCCAATGCATTGTTCCTTTGGGTGCCTGTGGCTGCTTTTCCACTCTAGGATACATTAGTAGGGTATCCAATTCCATCATTGCCTTGAAATCTGGACCCTATGAGAAGAAGGAGTCCCTCAGAAATAGCTGGTGTTCGTGGCAAGATGGGAACTTGAGTCTTGAATGGCAGCCCCAAAGGCAAGAGGAACTGATGTTTCTGGTGTAATAGCTCCTGTAATTTTGGGTCCGTGCCTATAGGTTGATTTTTTTTTTTTTTTCCTAGTAGTTTTAAAGTTTGTAAGATCTTCTTGGTTAATTGTAAGAGTATAGAAGTATAGTGAATGAAAGTAGACTCCCATTTTATACAGCTCTAAGTCTAGAAGCAGTCCTGGTTTGGTTTCATTACTGATTTGGTGATATATGGACACACGTGTGTACTTCTAAATGAGCCATACGATACTTAGCATGTACTGCTTACGCGTCTTTTTTTTTTCTTTCTTTCTTTCTTTTTTTTTTTTTAACTTGCCACTATGTCCTTGACATCTTCCCTAAGGAATGTTTATATATTTACCTCATTCTTATAACTTCCACATGATGTCACGAGGGTGAAAATACATCAGAATTTAACAATTCCTTTATTTTTAGACCTCTAATTAAAAAAAAAAATTCCCTATTAAAAAAAGCTCATATTGATCTTTAAATACTTTCATTTCTGTAAAATGAAAATTTTACAGAAATTAAGGGGAGGGAAAGGAGGGAGAGAGAGAAAGAAGCAAACTCACCACTGAGTGAGGAGCCTAGTGTGGCACTCAGCCTCACAACCCTGATCATGACCTTGAGCCTAAATCAAGAGTCGGATACTTAACCAATTGAGCCACCCAATGGCCCCAGAAATGAAATTTTTTTTTTCAGAAATGAAATTTTTAATTGAAGGTTGTGTGTATTAAATTTAAGTGTTTTTTTTTTTTTTTTTTTAAGATTTTATCTATTCATGAGAGACAGAGAGAGAGAGAGAGGCAGAGACACAGGCAGAGGGAGAAGCAGGCTCCATGCAGGGAGCCCAATGTGGGACTCGATCCCCGGGACTCTGGGGTCATGCCCTGAGCTGAAGGCAGGTGCAGGGACCCCTAACTTAAATACTTTCATGTAACTCCTATATATTTCATTTTTTTTTTTTTAAATTTTTATTTATTTATGATAGTCACACACAGAGAGAGAGAGAGAGAGAGGCAGAGACACAGGCAGAGGGAGAAGCAGGCTCCATGCACTGGGAGCCGGACGTGGGATTCGATCCCGGGTCTCCAGGATCGCGCCCTGGGCCAAAGGCAGGCGCCAAACCACTGCTCCACCCAGGGATCCCTATATTTCATTATTTTAATTGATGTTTCCCTAATTGTAGTGAAATTACCCACCCAAAGTGTTTAAACGTGAGAGTGTTCTGTTATTCTGCAAAATCTCGAATAATTTAAAAAACAAAATCCAGAAAACTCTAAGAATAATTCACGGTTTCGTCAGAATTCCACTAATTTCTAACCTGCCACGACTAAAAGGTATTTGAGGCTATTAAAAAAAAAAAAAAAAAAAAAAAGCTGGGATCCCTGGGTGGCTCAGCGGTTTAGCACCTGCCTTCAACCCAGGGCATGATCCTGGAATCCCGGGATCGAGTCCCACATCAGGCTTCCTGCACAGATCCTGCCTCTCTCTCTCTGCCTGTGTCTCTGCTTCTCTCTCTGTGTGTCTCTCATCAAATAAATAAAATATTAAAAAAAAAAAGCTGTGTAAGTTTTCAGGTATATTTTGACCATATTCCCTCATGATGGGGAAGGTTTAAAAGCGTATCTGTGAGACTAAAAAAGTATATTAATCAGACTAGAATTTTTGTCTCTTTTTCAATTAAAGTTTTTAAAATTCCCTCCTTTTTATGAAATATGTCCGTTTGACTTGAGGTTCATTCAGCGTGTTCGTTACTTTAAGAGACTAATGCATTTTGCAGATTTTTTAAAAAGATTTTCCTTGAGGGACACCTGGGTGGCTCAGATGATTGAGCGTCTGCCTTCAGCTCGGGGTGTGATCCTGGGGTCCTGGGATCGAGCCCCGCATTGGGCTCCCTGCTTACGGGGGAGCCTGCTTTTCCCTCGCCGCTCTCCCCTTGTTTGAGCTCTGTCTCTCTTTGTGTCAAATAAATAAAATCTTAAAACTGGATTAGTTTTATTATGTTCCAGTTGTAAGATTTCTTTACATATTCTAGATGAGAAACCTTATGAGATATGATTTACAAATACCTTTTCCCAGTCTGTGGGTTATCTTCATTTTCTTGAAGGCGTTCTTAAAAGCACAAAAGTTTTAAATTTTGATGACAACCAGTTTATTGATGTCTTTTTTCTCACAGTTTTGTTGTAATATATAACCAGAGGTTGTGGAGATTCACTACATATTCTTGTAAGAGTTTTGTAACTTTAGCTTCTATATTTAGGTATCTTATTCAGCTTGGATTAATTTTTTATATCATTTGAGGTAATAGTCTAAATTCATTCTTTTGTGCGTGGATATTACATTATTCTAGCACCATTTTCTGGAAAGACAACAGGCATACCTTGTTTTATTGTGCTTTGTTTTATTGCACTTTGCAGATACTCCGGGTTTTGTTTGTTTGTTTTTTTGTTTTTAACAAATTGAAAGTTTTTGGCACCCTGTATCCAGTCTGTCAGCACCATTGTTTTCACAGCATTTGCTTACTTTCTCTGTCACATTTCAACAGGTTTTGAATTACTTCATGGTTTATTATTTTGTTATGATCGTCTGTGATCAGTAATTATATCTAGTGGAAAATTCAGGTGCTACTTAGCAGTTTTTAGCAGTAAAGTATTTTTAAGGTACATACACTGTTTTTTTAGACCTAATGCTATTGCACACTTCATAAATAACAATACAGTTTAAAAATATGTATGTTCCCTGGGAAACCAAAAGCTTCATTGGATTCACTTGTTTTGCAGTGGTCTGGAACCAAACTCACGACATCTCCAAGGTTTGCTTTCGTATTCTTTCCTCATCAGATTGTCTTAAAAACCTTGGCAAAACTCAAATGAACCACACATGACAAATGTAAGGGTTTATTTCTGGCTACTCAATTCCCTCTCATTGACCATTGCCTACCTTTATGGAAAGACCACTCCGTCTTGATTACTGTAGCTCTACAGTAACTTTTGAATTTAGCAAATGTAATTCCGGCGTTGTTCTTTTTCAAAAGAGGGTAGCTCTCCTGAGTCCTTTGCATTTCCATGTATGTCTTAGGTTCAGTTTTTTTGCTTCGTGTAAAAAACCACTTGGAATTTTGATAGCTATTAAATTGAATCTGTAGGTGATTTCAGACAATGTCATTTTAACAACATTAAGCCTCGTTTATGAACACAGGTTGTCTTTCCTTGTATTTAGATTCTTATTTTAAGCAATGTCTTTTAGTTTTCAGTGTACAAGTCTAGCCATTCCTGAGTTATTTTTTCCTTTTTTTTTTAATGCTATTGTGAATAGAATTGCTTGCTTGCTTTCTTTTTTTTTTTTTTTTTTTTTTTGAAGATTTTATTTATTCATGAGAGGCAGAGACACAGGCAGAGGGAGAAGCAGGCCCCATGTAGAGAGCCTGATGCGGGACTGGATCCCGGGACTCCAGGATCACACCCTGGGTTGAAGGCAGGCACCAAACCACTGAGCCACCCAGGGATCCCCTGGAATTGCTTGCTTTCTTTTTTTGGAATTGCTTTCTTAATGTCATATTTGTGTTTTCACTGTAGTGTGTAAAAATGAAATTGATCTAGTTTATCAATTTTTGTATCTTATAACCTTACTGAATTGGTTTTTTGGGTTTAGCTTTTTTTTTTAATTCTTGATTTTTTTTTTCTTGATTTTCTACATAGGAGCTTACTCTATGTCTTATCCCCCATTTATTTAAAAGATTTTATTTGAGAGAAAGAGTGAGTAAAAGAGAGGGCATGAGCAGGGGCAGATGAAGATGCAAAGCAGATTCCCCACTGAGCTGGGAACTTGATGCAGGGCTGGGTCCCAGAACCCGGAGATCATGACCTGAGTGGAAGTCAGACACTTCACCGACTGAGCTACCCAAGTGCCCTTATATCTTGTCATTTTTATTTTATAAATTATTTTTGTTGATTCTTATTTCAATAATCTGAAGGACTTTCGCATTTAGGTTGTTAGAAAATGCTTATTCTCATGTCCTGTCAGTTTGATACACAATTATTTAATTTTCTTAAGGTACCTCGTGTCTAGCATGAATCCTAGTGCAATAAACAAGGATGTGATTCCAAGGTTAGGGTTCATGAGAATGGGTGCTACCTTAGAGATGCT